>NW_025544714.1:0-276203 GCF_011800055.1 Colletotrichum gloeosporioides | reverse complement strand
TAATTAAAATAAAGTTTAATAAATTTATTAAATTTTTTAATATTTTTAATATTTAGAGATTAAATTAGTAACCCCTTTTAAGAAATAAGAAGTTAGTTTAAATATTATTATTAATCTTTATAAATTAGAAATAAAATTTACTTATTTTTTAATAGATTTTTAAGTTTTTAATCCTATTCTTTTTATTTTAGATCTATAAAGTAAATAAGAAGTCCTTTCTTTTTTTTTTTAAGATTATAGGCTTTAAAACTATAGAGTTATATAGTTATAGTAGCTCTATACGCCCTTAGGTATATATACGCCGCTATATTATATAGCTCTCAGCCGCTAGGCCTATAACTATTTTAGTATATAAACTTTTGCAGATCTGAGTATCTCGCAGAGTGGATAACCATCTCAAGGTTAAAGCCTTTTGCCTTCTGGGTCCCAGCCACCCACTCCTTAAACTCGAGAGGGTTTCCGACCGTTGCAGACAATACAATAATGGGGTAAGGGGTCAAAAGCAGAAGTTGCTCCCAGATGATGCCGTCTTCTGCCTGACCAATGCAGTGAACTTCGTCGAAGATGATGCGCTTCACTCTGTGGGACCAAGAATTGGCCTTTTTGGCATTGGATGGGGCCAAGAGCATGATCTGCAGAATATGAGGAACAGTGACCAGTACTTGGCAACCAGTGGCGTTATTGATGCGGTAATCGCGAGTGTGGATTGCCCATATAGATCTGCCGGCAGTGTGGTACGTCTTCGAGAACCTACCCTGGATCTCGGCCGCGATCTGGTTCACAAGCGCCTTTGTGGGAGCGACATACACAAGAACGTCGTCGTCGTTAGCTTGGAGGACCTTTTTCATGGCGTAGAATGAGATAAATGTCTTTCCGGCAGACGTTGGGGCCACCACGAAGAGACTCTTGTCTTGATCGATTGCGTCGAGAACTTTTCTCTGCCAGGCATCCGGCTCGAAGGGCACACGGCCATCGGGGGCAGAGTCGAAGCTTCGTTCCAGATACGGTCCGCAGTGTTCCAACTGGAACTTTCGAGCAGCCTTCTCCTCGAAGAACCCTCTCTTCAAAACCTCTTTCGCGACAGCCGTTTTGCTTGCGAAGGGGATCGGGCGATCGATGGTCTTGGAATCAGCGCTCGGAGGCGGTGGGAGCCGCATGGCGCGTGCAAGGGATTCGAGGTGCCTCCTTGTTGGTTTGGTAAGAGACACGGTGTTTGTATGCAACAGATGGGAACGAAGGAGGGCAATGATACTCATATCTGTGAACTCTTTCGTTAGCTTGTTGTCCAATACTTCAGTCTCATCCCGTTGCAACGTTTTCATCTCACCTTTGGCAATGAAAGGCGGCTCGCCGAGGAGCTCCAACAAGGTCTCGCAAATGTACAGCAACAACTCTCCTCCAAATGTCTGTCTGTCTTGATTCGAGAGACCCAGCATGTACCTGTTTGCCTTCAGATATCTCTTGGCCGGCGACTGGATCTTGTTGAAGTCCTGGTACTGCTGTGCAAAGAAGGTAATGACAGCAGCACCTCTCGAATCCAGCCTGGCGTTCTTGAGCTCCTCGCCTGCTTTCCGGGCATTTATCGTTCCACTTCCTGCGCCGCGCTTGACTGCCTTAGCGGCGTCTTTCTGCGAAAGCTGCTTCTTCCAGGAGTTCGCCTCCGCATCGTCTTTTCCGTTGTCTGCTTGGCCGTTGTTGCGGGTGCCATGAGCAACAATAGGCTCTGGCTCGATGTTCTTGCCAGAAGCATTGGTCAAGCTAGCCGAGTATTTCATGGTATCTGCCATGAATCTCTGCATTCTTCTGTGGGCCCGCCATTCCATTGGTTTGCTTTGGGCTTTAGCGTCGAGCGGTCTCTTCGCATTGTGCCAGTGTGTGAGATCTTGGAAGATCTTGGAGCCTGTAGATGACTTCTGCCAGTCTTGGTCGGTGTCGAGCTGGATTTCCTTCAAGTAAGAGTCCAGCACGGGATGGCTGAAGGGCAGTACTTTGTTGGCAGCGCGTGTCTTCTCCAGCTCCATGTTGAGGAGGTCGAAGATTGGGGCGGCATTCAACGCAGGCTGCTCGTCCGTGGGGTCTTGTTGAGACAAGAGGCGCTCCATATCCACATCGATAAGTAGTCGGATTTCTCTGTGATGATATTCAATCTGTCGAAAGTCCACAGCAAGTTTCTTAGATTGAAGCTTCTGCAAAATGTGCAGAAAGACCCGTCCGTCCACCAGGTCGAAGACTCTCCAGTTGACATGCGCACCCATGGACTTGCGGCTGATCATCCACTTCCGAATCATTGGGATGGCAATGTTCGAGAACCCTTCGAGAAACGAAGCGACGTCATCAGGTATGCTCTCCTCCAGCGCATCGCAGGATCGTCGAGTAAGCTCAGTGTGTTCAAGAAGCGCAATGTGGATAAGAAAAGCAGTAACATATTGCTCAGTAGCAGCGTCCGGCTTTGCCCAGTACAAAGTGGCACACGCAACCCAGGCGATCTCATCTCGCACTCTCACTTCTGTGGTATCACTGAGGTGAACAGGTCTCAGTTCCGACCAGCTGTCGAATACTGATGCAAACTGAACCCATTCGTCAGTCGTAATGCTGCGAGGCTCGGGCTCAGATACTTTGATGGGATCTTCGGAACGCGCCGACGTGACGACATGCGCGTAGACCTGCTTCGCTTTCAGTCAGGCTCTTTGGGAAAATATGTATGGGCAAGATTGACCTTGGAACTCCGGAATTCAATATCATCAATGAACGCGAGGTTATGTCCCTGGTCGGCGAACAAGCGCATGGCCTTGAGGTGGTTGCCGCTACCGACACTGTCGTTCACCTCAGGCGCTGAGTCAAAGTCGCTTCCCTCAGAACACATCACGAAGTGAAGACAGTTCTTCTCCATGTACTCTTCGAATTCTTTGCTTTGGATGGTAGAGAAGACAAAGCTCATAGGCGTTCCATGCCTGATGAGATCCATGGAAGCATCGGTCGAAGCATCCGTCCAACTGTGTGCCCATATATCCGGCGAATCATCCGAATCATCTGGCCAAGGGTTTGTGGTCGTGTTGTCGCGGGGCGTCGGGGTGCGCAGATGCTCCATGAGAACGGCACGCGTCAATAGGTACTTGTGTCGGTTTTTCTCAAAAACATCGTGCGGCACGCAAAGCTGCTCTTGGCTGTCGAACCAGAGGACATGGAAGTTGCAACCGCGCTCCTGCAATTTGCTGAGGAATGTCTCGACGGCATGAACCGCGTGGAGCAGCTGGAAGCCATCTACAGAATATCAGTGATCAAGATTCATTAAACTTGATTCAGAGATGTTGAGCAAGAATTTAAAGTATGGCAAACCTTTGAAGTCGACTTTGGCTTGCGCGAGGCAATGAGCGACGAGCGACTCGCCATGGATGGCGAAGAGCTCCTTCCCGGCGAAGTCGCCGACGATGTCGACTCTGAGAGGACTTAACGATGACCTCCATTCTTTCAGAGCCGCAAGAGTCGGGCCCTCATCGGACGCCATGGTTGATGTCGATACCGATTCTGTTGAGAGTAGGCGCAATATTCTCGGAGATTGCGGGTGTTTGTCAGATGGGTACGATAAGCACTACTTCCGGGTTGAACCTCAAAAGTGGGAGGCTGTGGTGATACCGTACGTAGAGATAACCAAAGGATGAAGAATCTTTAATTTGCGGTGGGTGGATGAGAGGGGGAGATGAGGAGGTGAGAAGGGACAGAGGATGTGGAAGTGGTAAGGTGGTAAGGTAGCAAGGCGGCGGTCAATTGGAGAGGCTGTTTGTTGTCGACCGAGCAGACTTTCCAGCCCTCCTTCCGGATTGGTTATTCAGAACGTTCTATGATACTCGTATTCACAGATTGCTGCAGGCTCCAAGATCACTTCTTTGACCCTTTCCACTGAGACTCATTAACGGAACTGAAGCATGGTGCAATGCAGGAGGCCTTTGAGACGTGTGTTTTGTTTTTCCTCAGCAAGAAGAAGCCTATGGAAAGATCGATTTCTCCGCATCTTGAGACCAGCTCCCTCCTGGCTTTGTTTTTCTACTTCGTCACTGTGGCGGTGTGTTGCCCGTTGGTGCTGCAGGAGGCCGTCAACCACCAAGCGACCTCATTGGCCGGGCATGATGAGAGATGGGCGTCTCCCAAATTTGATTTGTTGCCTTCAGCCTTTTCTTCCATCTTTCCTTTGCACGTGCGGGGGAACAGGTGTGCTGAGTATTGCTTCTGGTGCTGGGGTATCAACGTAGAGGTCATCATGGAGTTCCAGGCACCCGCCGCACCCAAGTTGGGGGTCAGACATGACATAATCACAACTCGGCAGGTTGTTAACCGGGTGTCAAGCCTTTCATTGAAATGATTTCATCTACTCTTTACCATAAGAAAGAAGCATTCCTTATGTCTTTGCCAGTCAAGGTGTCTGCTTCCGACAATCTATCATCCCAAGACGCTAATCGGGTGTAAGCAGCAGTTGATCTGGTTAGCTACTAATCAACAAATTGAGGATGAATTTCACCTCTTCAGCCCAACCAGACCCCTGAAAGTGGTGGACTACTTGGCATGGTGGGCTTGTTGGCCCTACCTACGACATGATGTACATCTCTTGACCCATGACGAAGAGCGACTCTATTCACCAGTCTCCAGCAGCAGATAACAAAAGCCTCAGCCCATACTTTGAGCCGCTCAAACGTTTCACCAAGCTCTTGAACACGAAAGCGCATCACCGTGATAGAATGCTGCTTGCAAAGTGCCTTGAATCGCACAGCTAATCGGCCAGGGGAAAGCCTTACTCAAACTCTCCAACCTCCAGACCGCTCCAACCCTGCTCTCTAGGTGGCCTCGACTAATCACCATGGGATGTCGCGCATGACCTGCATATCCTCGGAAAGCGGAAGTCGCCATCATCTTCCCCGCGAGAGCTAACATGGACCCATCCAGCCCCCCGCGATGCAACGCCGGCAAGGTTCCCCGACTGCCACTATCCGTTTCAAACAAAACTCCAAGCTCCTCTGTCGATCATTGATGAATTAGTAGGATCTCTCGCCTGAACACCCCAGACTCCGGCAGAGTCGTGAGAAGACCAAAGACACTCGCGGACAAGGGTTCCGCGGAGGCAAGTAGGCGTCACACGAGGAGCCCTGACTTCCCTACTTGGCATGTTAGCATGTTTCCGTGTTTCCATGTTTCCAGGTCTATCTGCCGGCGGGCGGGCGAGGAGACAAACATGGGACTGAAAAGAGACCACAGCTTCAGGTATGCCCTCCAGCGCAAACCCAAAAACCACCGTCTGAACTCGTCACCCAATCACCCAACCCTCACAATTCGACTCATCTCTCACGTTGAGTCGCGTTCCTTCCCCTTTCAAAACCAACCTGACTCCTTCCTGCCAAAACTCTCTTCCTCTTGACTCGACCCGACCGTCGATTAGCTTCCCGCCTGACTAGACACCGCCAAAATGGGCTCCATCGCCCAGCCGTACAAGAGCCGCCGCCGCCTCGCCGGCGTCGGATATGGTGGCGCCAACAGCACACCGGACGCGGAAATGGACTACGAGGCGCTCATCATCGGCGGCGGGTTCGGGGGCGTCTACGCGCTGCACCAGCTCCGGCGGCTCGGGCTGCGCGCGCACATCGTCGAGGCCGGCGCCGCGCTCGGGGGCGTGTGGCACTGGAACCGGTACCCCGGCGCGCGCGTCGACTCCGAGGCGCCGTACTACCAGCTCTCGGTGAAGGAGGTGTGGAAGGACTGGGCGTGGTCGCAGCGGTTCCCCGGGCACGAGGAGATTAAGCGGTATTTCCGGCACGTGGACGATGTGCTGGATATATCGCGGGATGTGAGCTACGGCACGGTTGTCGTCGGGGCTGATTTTGACGAGAAGACGGGGTTGTGGAGTGTTGAGACGGATACCGGGAGGAGGATCACGGCGAGGTTTCTGATTCCGGCGACGGGGAGCTCGAATAAGCGGTACGAACCGGCCTTTGCGGGTATAGATGAGTTTGAGGGGGTCGTGGTACACTCGGCGTCATGGCCGGAGGAGGGCATCGACTTTCGGGGGAAGAGGGTTGCGGTGATCGGGGCCGGGGCGACGGGGGTGCAGTGTGTGCAGGAGATTGCGAAGGCGGACGGCGTCGAGCTGACGGTGTACATCCGCAACCCGAACATTGCGCTGCCGATGGTGCAGCGGCAGATGACGGAGATGGAGCAGCGGCAGCTCAAGTCGGTGTATGGGATTCTGTTCAGGGCTGCAAGGGAGAGCATGCCAGGGCTGCCATGCGACGGGACGACGAAGGTGGCGGCGCAGGCTTCGGAAGAGGAGAGGGAGGCGTTCTGGGAGGAGCTATGGCATCGGGGGGGTTTCAACTTCCAGGCGGGGAACTATGTGGACTACTTGATTGACGAGAAGGCGAATCGGTCCATGTACGAGTTTTGGAAGACAAAGACGGGGCCGAGGGTGCGTGATCCGGCGAAGAGGGCAATTGTGGTGCCGGAGGAGCCGCCGTTCCCCTTTGCGACGAAGAGGAGCAGCCTGGAGCAGGACTACTACGAGTGTCTTGACCAGGACAATGTCGAGGTTGTGGGGGTGAAGAAGAACCCTATCCAAAAGTTTTCAAGGAGAGGCATTGTCACGGAGGACGGGACGGAGAGGGAGCACGATATTGTTTTGCTCGCGACCGGCTACGATAACTGTACGGGCAGCCTAACGAGCATGGGTTTGAGGGGGAAAGATGGGGTTGACATGAAGGAGAAATGGAAAGATGGTGTTTGGACGTATCTCGGGCTCATGGTCAGAGGATGCCCGAACATGTTCATGATATACGGTCCTCAAGGTAAGTCCCAACTAGCAGACGTCAAGACAGCCAAGCTAACGACTGCCTCAAACAGCACCAACGGCTCTCACGAACGCCCCACCCTTTATTGAACAGCAAGTCGAATTCATCACGGACTTCATATCCAAGCTGCGCGCTGAGAACGTCAAGTCCATCGAGCCTCGGCGCGAAGCAGAAGAGCAGTGGAAAGAGCTGATTCTATCCATCAACGAGGCAACTCTCTTCCGGAAAAACGACTCTTCGTGGTATCTCGGCGCCAACATACCGGGCAAGCCGAGAGAACAGCTCAACTACGTCGGCGGCATTCCGCCGTATATGAAAGCTTGCCGAGAAGGGACAAGCGACTGGAAAACCTTTGATGTTGTCAGGATGGATGAGGGGAAAAGCATAGCCAACGGCGAGGCCGCCAGGCCCCTGAATTAGATGGCTGAGAGTAGAGCGACCATGGCACGGTGAAAGGATAGAGCTTATGAGCAAGTCATCATAATACATAGCCTTTGAATTCAACCTGCACGACCACTGCCTAAGTACCTTATCCTCCGTACCCTGGAATTGCTTGGCTACCGCGGGGCTCTCGTCAGCCGTGTTAGGGGGAACATACCCCTTGTGTTGTAAGGCAAGGTCCTTTCCCACAACCACCTTGGAATCGCGCGACCTATGAGTCCAGGAGACTTCTACATTTTCGAAGCTTCGTAGAAAGTTGCTGGTCTAATTCCGGCTTCTAAATGTCGGCATCTGCTCCGGCTGCCCAGCCGCAGCGAGAACGGATAGCCTCAACTAGGTGTCTACCGACACCTATCCCCATTGCCCGATCCAAAGTAGTGCAAGTAAACCACCTCAACTTCTTTATATCAGCATATACTATCATGTCTTACTACATAGCAAGCTTCAATTACGAGATCCTAGGATTCTAGCATCCGGGTGGTCCATTCAAGGCGCGAAGGTCGAGATGGAATCATGGTATGTCTGCTGGTCGGGCATATTCACTCAATAAACTCGCTTTTCGGACGAATTTCATTGTCTTACACGCTGTCAGAATTTAGAGTAATGTACCAGTCAATACAAGCGCTGTGGTGTGAAGCAGTCGAGTCAAAGTTGTCGTGAGCAATCCCGCATATCAATATGAACAATAAAGATCATCAAAAATCCTCACGTACCGCAAACTCATGCAAAACTGCTCAAACCATCGTAAATCAGTATAAAAACCATCAAAGAATCAGTCCAAGGTAGTTTTAATAGATTATACAACTGCGACCGGTCTCAAAATCGCGACTTCATCTTAACCACCCACATCACAGCCACTTCCACAACCAATACCATCAACCAAGCACCTCCCCCATCCCACACCCATCGACGAAAGTTACAAGAGCGGCGAACATGAACCAATGAATCAACGCTACATACTCTCGAATTGCAGAGCCGCCAACCTCCACGACTCTCAAAACCTTCGACCACGGCTCCCCACGACTCACACCATCCACCACCAACCACTCACAACCCTCGAAGCCTACAACATCGGCAGAATACACCTTACTCATTTCCCGCCGTCCTTTAAATTTCTAAAACGGAACCTGACTGTCTTCCCCCGCACGCCTGCCCGCGCGCGGGTGCACACCACCTACCTGCACAGATCAACCTTTCTTCGGCACATCACAGCTCCAACAGTCCATCAGACGGAGAGAAGAGAGCGCAAGTCGAAACGGTCTGGACCTTCACTCCCCGCTGACGCAGTGGCGATCCATCGGAAAGTCTATCGCCGCATCAAAACAGCAGTGCGAACCGAGGATCGAGAAGACAATCACACACAGACCATCCACATGCACCTCACTCACCTCCCATTTTACACAGAAAGTGATGTGCATCTCCGCACTGCCGATGAACCTTACTCTTTTCCGTCCAGTGCGAGTGCGATAAGAGGTGAGGGGGGGCCTTCTGTTCGGACGACGGGGAGTCGTCCGGGCTCGAAGAGACGGAGCGCTCCGGCGAAGTTTTCGACATCCGAATGCCCACACCCAGCGGGACATTGAACTTTCGCTTGCCGAGCCGACGGAGCAGATGGGAGGCCGCAGTGTGGCGCACCGAGACCCATGACGCCACAGGTGCGGGGTATCGGTGCTGTGGCTGGTCAGAATGATGTGGCTGTGCGGCCGCAGCGTCACAGTTGTGCTGTGCCGGGCTGGCAGAAAACCTGCTCGGATGGCATGATCGTCAGGGGGCAGACGGGACACGGGAATTGATGGTTGCGCGAATCACTCGAGGTCAAATGCCTGGCCGACGAACGAGCATTCGAGGATGGACTGTGTTGTTTGTGGCGACATGTATGTGAGTGGTTTGCAGCGAAGATCACCAGATGAGTGGACGAGAGGGAAGGAGGAGAAACCGCACTGCCACGACACGTGATGTTATGTAAACCAACAGTCTGTGGCTTTACTGCGGTAAATCTGCCAGCATCATGATTGCTGACATAACCGGGTGTTGGTCGGCACACCGAATGACGGCAGTGGTGCGACCAAAAACGTGGTGAGATGTTTCTATTCCAGGGAACCACGCCGCGGAAAAGGGTGACATTGAGCCCCGTCGCCACGGAATGTTTTCCATTGCTGTTCACTTTCCGGCAGTGTTGCCAAATTGCACTGAATTTTTGCAGTGGCTCATGCGTTATCTGGCAGCGGACGGGAAGAGCGCCCCCAGTCTCCCGGCCGAGGCTTGGCTCTGTGCAATTAACGCTAAGCCCGAAATGAGAAGAAATGTCATGAACCTCCGAAAGTGACTGAGTCGTGAAGGTTGTTTGTTCCGGGCTCAGCCCCTCCCCGGGACGAAAGAGCCTGATAACGGAATTTTAATGTGTTCTGCCCCCTCCCCAAAAGTTTGTTCGAACCAAGCCTGGCTGGCTCGACGGCTTGGACGGGTTTATTGCCTGGTGGGGACGGTTGCGTTGGAATGTGGGATAATGGTGCGTTCACCGGCGCGGTGTGCTTGACCGGCAAGGTTGTATTGGGCGATGAACAGAGCAATGTGGAGAGAGGGAAGGAAAGAAACGAAGCCGTTTGGGAGAGGCTTGGGGACGGCAAGACTCTTCTTGGATATACCATTGCCGTTAAAGCTTGGGATGTCCGGGTCAGGAGTCTAGGGTCTTTCGATGAGGGGCTGGAGGGAGCCTGTTGCCCTAGGGCCGAAGGGGAAGAATATCGGCTGTCGTTCTAGAACGACGAGATGGCATCGATACTCCAGACTGGCACCGAGGACGACCCCTCAGCTGAAGGGGTGACTGGCCGGATCTAGGAAACCTCCCTGATCTGCTGGCGATGCGCCGATGTGGGCGATCAAACCGACGCCATTCCCGTGGGCATCAGTGGATAGGGGCGAAAAGCATGCCATGGGGTTATGGGATGACAGGCCGTCAGGAGTGCATCTCTGCATACAGACTGCAGGCAGGCTACGTCTGGCAAGGCGTCCTCTTTCGGCCTCTCTAGGGGCTGAAAATCTGGTGTAATGCTTCATGATGCGACCCCTATTTCCTTCAAAGCCTCCAAAGCCTTGTCGTTATTGGCTGCAAGCCGTGGCGGACGGGGTAGTGGAATGCTGGCAGATGCTAAGTGCCGGGACGCCGGGGCAGGCCATGTCGGGGCTGGTAATGGGTCGGGTTGGGCGAAGGACGGAAAGAGGGCCGTTCTGGCTCAGTGGTGTTGTTGGAATGGATTCGTGGGAAGTGCCGCAGGTGAAACAAGGCGTCGCGCTGTTGCTATTTTTGAACACCAACGTCATGGTTCGTTGGGGAGCAGCAGCAAGCGGCACCACAGCCAGCATTAGCTAATGTTGATCGCTGCGGCATAACAATCGGCTTAGATGGAACTTTATGTAAGCTTCCCCGGGGGCCCGGACGACGCTTAGTGGTCAGTAGTGCGCCGGCCGTGGCTCCTGTGGCTCCTGGGGGGAGTTGTGCATCCACTGGCGGCGTGTGCGAAGGCGTGCAAACGGAAAAGAGAGTCAGCGCGGTGCTCGGAGGCACAAAGAATTGAGCAACTCGGCCGCCGGGAATGTGGGAGGACGTCGGGAGAGGTGGGGTGAAAGCGAGATGGCCGAGACGCTCTCGACGCTCGAAGGGTTTGTGGAGTAGCACGAGCTGGAGAATGCCGAAACGGCGCCGGGGTGGTCATTGGCCGGCTCAGCATCCGCGGCCTGAAATCGAGACTCCAAGAGACGGTCCAGACTTCCAGGGTAGGCGAGATGGTGAGGAACATGAGCTTGTCCTCGAGTCTGGGGGCTGCAACAAGCTCAATTTCCATTGTGTATCGGCCAGACGAGGTCTCCTGCTGGCCGCCTTGTCTGATTCATTCGCTGTTCGGTATTTGCAACAGCTGAACGATTTCTGTCGGAGTCTGCCGCATCGGCCAGGAAGTTCGGCAGAACTGGGTATTTTCGTAAAGTCTATTTGCCCGTTTCCGTTTGGCGTGTTTCTGCTGGCATCGCGAGCAAGCCAGTCGGCGCCCCTGCCAGATGATTGACAGTAAACAACGGTGGTGAACAGGCAAGCTTGTTGACAGCCACGGGGTGCGCAGTGTTTTCCCAACGGACGGCACAGCCCACGGGTACAGGGCGAATCAACATCCCTCCACTGGCAGATTAACAGACGGTGGTGGTGATTTGGTGATTTGCTGGAAGCAACTATCGGTCCAGTTGATAGCGGCCGTGGAGGCAGTGCATGAATTATCGAGGTAGGGTCAGGGAGCGGAGATTCAACGATCTGACCAGCGTCCCACAGGAATGAAGCTCTGCACAGCGAGCGGCATTTCCATCACGAAAGGGACATCCCCTGGACGGGCTGGCCACTGGCGATCAAGTGAGCCCGGCTCGGGAGGTGCAGGTAGTCTGGAGTCTGGATGGAATGAATTGTGCCCATTCCGATGCGGCGTGAATAAGAGCGAGGGCCAGTGATAATGCTCGGTGTGCACGGACGAGGCGGGCACCAAAGTCCAAACTCTTTTCATTTATGCCGTTGAGAACGGACGGAGGACAGCTTCCTGTTCGGGGCAGCTGAAAGATTTGGAGTCGCGGGAATGAAATTGTGTCAGCGCATGGCAAAACACGACCCTCCGTGTCGAGAACATCTTCGGAGGAGCCTTTCGTGATGTGGGCGTGGGAGGCGAGAGTCGAGACAAGAGCCACAATCTATGCCGTGATCTGTGCTTCAAGGGGAATGACCGAGAGTCGATGGTGAGTGAGGTGAGGTCGAGGATGAGGCTGTAGGAGAAACCCGTTGCAGTTGCAGATGGCTGAAAGTGGCATGGCGATACTGAGAATAGGTGTCAGAGGGGGCTGAAGTGCAACGGCGGGTTTTTGGTGTTTGTAGATGGAAAGGCAGAGGAGGCAGATAAGCCTACTTGCAGCAGCTGGACGATTTGAAGATTGCGATGATCATGAGCCGAAAATGTGTTCTGGCATGGAGGCGGAGCAGACAACCTTCCTGTAGGGTGAGCGGCAGCGACTGCGATTTGCTGGTGGTGGAGAGAGCGAGAGCTCGAGCTGCAGCAATTCGACGCCAACGCCAGAGCGCCAACTGGAACAGCCACGCCCGGAACGCGGCCGCCTTGTAGCCGGTACTTTGATTCAGACGGTGAAAAGGTGGTGATTGAAGTACCACTACCTGCTGTCAGACCAGGCGAGTGCGAACAGGGGCGCCGCGCAGTCACAACGCTCCGTCCGCCGCCTCCGTCGGGCAGTGAGTCGTCGAACAGCGGCTGCTCAGCATCGTATTATCGCTCTCGGATTTCAGTGTTGCGCCCGAAGCCACAGACGGGATTCAGTTGGAGGCCAGCGCCGCCCTCGGGCCCGAGTCTGGTGTTCCTCGAGTTCTCTTTCGGGACAATTCGAACGGCTTCTGCTGACAATTCGCGAGGATGGAAGCGAGCGATAACGACACCGACACCGACGACGTCGACGACGCAGCCACGTGCTGTGCCGTGTAATGATGGGCATTCCAGTCGTAGGCTTCTTCGCCAGTTCTGTCGTCAGTATCTGGGGGAAAACCTCTCTCGCGGAGTGGAATTGCACACATTTTCGCAGTGGGTGATGGCACACAAATCACGGATAAATTCAACAGAACTGGAAAAAAAAAAAAAGTCAATCGGCAGGCACCTTCGTGGGGGAGTCGTCGTCAGCAGTTGGTCGGTATGGGTGCATCCAATGGCGCCATAGAAAAAAGTCGGCGGCTTGCGCTGTCTTGATATCAAAACAAGCGGTCTCTTGGGGGGTGTCGGGCGCGAGTGACGAGGCCTCGTCGAATTCCACTGCAGCGGGACAGTCGCGGCCTCAGCAAAAGGACGCAGAAAAGCAGCACTGGTTAGGACGGTTAGCCGTAAGCGCACCCCAAAAGGGCAGCTGGCGTCGTCATCCTCAGGCCGCAGACGTGTCTTCCTGCCCTCTTTCTGGGCCTGCGACGGGCTGCCATTGGCTGATGACAGGTGTATCGGCGTCCAGTACGAGTGCCCCCAGGTTGCAATGTTTCCTGCCTGCTGTACGAACGGAAGTACCTGCACTTTGCACCTGCGTGCGCGCCTGCCTGTCATCTAGCAAGTATCCTATCGCCGGGCACGGCAAGAGCAATGCGATAAGCAACTGCCTGATGATGCTGCATCATGATTATGGGAAAGAGCACACGACCGGCACCTGCCTCACATTGGGTGCTTCCTGCTTTCGAGTGCACCTGCCGTAGGTAAGGTAATCGTAGATGGGAAACAGCGGCAAGAAGTACCTACTGACGGAAGGCTCAACAACAAACATCACCTGCCTTAACTACAGAGTACGGCGTATCGATTTCAGCATCAGCACCAGCATCAGCATCAGCAGCATTCAGCACCAACAGCGCTGAAGGAAAGGCAAAAGCCGTCAGCCAAGTGCCCGGGTATCCATTGGCTCGGGCTCGCTGCCTAGCCTCTTCGCGCTAGTCCCAATGTGGGCTCCTCGTCCATCGGCTTACGCGTCCCTCTTTCCCTCCCATCAGCGCCCCCCCTCCTCCAGCGGGCAGGCATCCCTGTTCAGCCCGCCCAGAGCCCGCTTGGCCCGCTTTCTGACCCTGGTCCTCCGAGGACTCTCTCTCAGTCTCTCTCACTCTCTCTCAGTCTCTCGACGGAACGGCCACTCACGCACTCACTGCAGAGGAAACGGAAGCCCCGTGCCCTGTGCGCTGCACTCCCTTTTTCTGTTACAGACGCCCACCCTGCCCCCGTTACCTCCTCAGGACTGACAACCGTCCACCCCCGGTCCTGTCTGTCCTGTCCTCTGGCTGTTCCGTCCTGCGCTGTACCCCCGTACCAAGAAATCCATACATCCTCTGCCCAGACCCCCCTCCCTCATCTACCCTCCACTGCCTTTTCTTGTCCATCGCTTCCTGCTCTTCTTTCCCTTTCCTCCATTCATCACTTCAACCAACTCCGACTATCCAAACCACCAAACGAAACATCGTCCTGAGGCATTGGAACCCATCGTCACCAGCCTCATCATCGACCGCGTACACTGCTAGGAACCGAATCGGGTTCACGATCACATCGACGGCGTTTGCCACCTCTACTCATCAATCCCATCTCGATACCAAAAGGGCTCGACCCTTCCAAACCGGCGAGATGACCGACAACATCGACGCTCTCCTCGACTTCAGCGAGTACGACAACGTCTCGTACCAGTCTCCCTCCCTCTCTCCCGCTGCCACCGCAAAGAACACCTTCTCCCGCCCATCAGTCAGCTCCGTCGCGACACCAACTCTGCCGTCCGCATCACAGCCCTTGACCGGCCCGAGCCATCAGTATGAGTTGTACAAGCAGCAGACCGGCATCGTCCCCGGTGCCCTCGCAAACACCCTGGCCGTGAACGAGGCCAACCCCCAGATCACTGGCTACAACGGTGGATTCAGCCTGGACTACCTCCACGGTGGAATGAGCCCCGAGAACGACCTGTTTGACTTCAACACCTCTCCTTCCCAGAACTCCACTGGCTTGGATATGGATATGGAATTCGACTCTCCTCCCGAGTCCCAGTTCTTCTTCCCCAACTCTACCGTCAACCCCACTGCCATCGGCGGACAGGAGTCGCCTGTCGTCCCCTCCCAGCAGGGCAACGTCGGCAGACTCTGGCCCGGCATGCACTCCCAGGCCGCCCTCGCAAAGGCTCAGGCCCAGCAGAGGCAACAGCAGCAGATCATCCAGCAGCAGCAGCAGCGTCAACAGATGGGCCAGCAGAAGCAGCGTACCAAGAGCCAGCAGCCCACCGACCCCATCGTCGAGCAGAAGATCACCCAGCTCCTTAACTCTATGCGTGCTAAGCCCGCTTCCGACGACGGCAACCCGGCTCCTCTCATGAACCTGCCCCGCCCCAAGAAGGATGAGGAGGACATGGACGAGGACGAGAGGCTGCTCGCCAGTGAGGAGGGCAAGAAGCTCAGCAGCAAGGAGCGTCGCCAGCTCCGCAACAAGGTTTCCGCCCGCGCCTTCCGTTCCCGCAGAAAGGGTAAGCATCACCGTCACCACCCGCTCACCTAGATTCCGCTAACAATCCGCAGAATACATCACCCAGCTCGAGGCCGAGATTGCCAACAAGGTCACCGAGAACGGCGACCTCCGCGCCCACAACCGTGCCCTGGCCGACGAGAACAAGCGTCTCCAGGACCTCACCCGCATGCTCCTGTCTTCGCCCTCATTCTCCAACTTTCTTGACCACCTGAGCACCAACCCCCAGGCCGTTCCCCAGCAGCCCGCTCCCGCCGTCAAGGTCGAGAGACAGCCCGAGCAGCGCCAGATCCCCAAGGACGTCAACCCCTACAACAACCAGCAGCAGCAGATTGGCATGGCTATGATTCCCGAGCAGAACATGGACTTCTCCATGCTCCAGATGGAGAACGCCGACTTCAACTACCAGCCCCAGGTCTTCACTGTCCAGACTCCCGAGGCCCCTGTCTCCATCGACACTGAGGTCCTCTCCGGCAAGTCTTCGAACTTTGTCGGCGAGCACTTCGAGTCCGATGATGAGAAGATCGAGCTCCCCGCCATCGAGGCTCCCAAGTCCCTGGCTCCCGAGGTTACCGCCCCGGTCGCCGCCGCGGAGGAGGTCTTCGATGACGAGTTCGAGAATGACCCCGAGTTTGCTCTCTACCACTCTGCCCCTGCCCCCGCTACCGAAGGACCCATCGAACTGGATACCGAGGCTTTCTCCTATGTCGAGATCTTTGGTGGTGTCGAGAGCGAGAAGGTCCTTGCCCGCTACGAGCTCGTTGATGCTTCGGAAGAGGAGCAAAATGCCTGTGTCGCCATGGCCAAGGTGCAACGCATCGCCGCCAGCCTCGAGCCTGTCCTCGCGAGATTAGAGTCTCTCTGCCTCTAATTGCTCATTCGCTACTCCACCTTCTTTTTAGCACCTTTATTACGGGCATTGTGCGTTACACCATTTCCTGTGCATACTAGCTTGATATCTGGGACATGGCGTTGGGGTTGACACGGGGGAATCACTACTACACCCTAACCGGGATGGCATCTACTTTCATATTTTGTGTTTATTTTGTATCTGTGGCGGATGAAAAGAATTCTATAGGAACCAAGCAGGTTCGGTATGATTGATGATTGTTATCATTGGCGAGCAAGAGATGGAATTCAGCGGTCGGCCATAGTCGCCATCGTGTACTAGATAGATTGGGCGCTCCCGCAACTCGATCTAAACAACAATAAAGAGAATCTGCAAACACTTTGGTTCCTCCAGTGCCTTCGTTCCGTGATGTCTTGGTTGCAAACACTTGCCGTTACGCCTATGGCACTTACAATGGGTCCGGCGAGCGGTTGAAGCACGAAACGTCGCGTGGTCAGCCTCAGGAAAGTGCTCAACGCATGGTTTTCAGCCGATGTTCGCATCCTCTCCACTCCACTCATTCATGCCTTGCAAAACCCGAATAGCCTATCAGCACGCCTGTCAATGAAACGCCTTGGCTCTCTTCTCAGCTTTGATCAGCTCTTGGTCTTTCGCTCTCTGAAATCTAGCTCACCACCCCGACCAGATCGCAGGAACATTGCACGGAAATCTCGTGGCATTTCCCGAGGATTCCCACCTTCCGGCTGCGAAGGGGTCCCTGCTCTCCCGCCTGGTCAGCCATGTGTTTGGCCAGATCCTCCACACCATCCCCCCTGGGGCCCTTGCTTCCGTGCTTGTACTCGAAGGACACCGGGATGAGGGTTGGGAATTGTAGGGAGGGGAGGCCTCTTGCCTCTTAGGGCAGGGGGTGAACGGGGTGCTGGTTAGTGGCGTTGGTGGTTGCCGACCCGTGCCGATGGGCCAGGACGACGGTAGCGGTAGGGAGATGGTCTGTCTCTAGTTTGGTGCTTTGGGGGCCGGGTTTTCCGACGCCAGGGACCCGGACAGACGGTGCGGCGCGGCATTGGCATTGGTTATGGACTACTTTGTACTTTGTATGGTATGGAGTGTGGATGCCGGCATTGCGAGTTGGGATTGTGAGGGTTAAGGGTTGTATGAAGGAGTTGTATCCTTTCACCTTTGATGGGGGGAGGTGAGATGGACGTGGGATGGCAGCAGAGTGGCCATGGGGAAGATTCTTGGCGGCGGTGGGATGTAACTGTACGTAGAGATGTCGTCTGGTCGTTCGGGTGATGGATGGATCTGCGATGTGGATGCTGCGGGATGCGGCGAATGTTGGGTTTCCTTTACGAATTTGATTCTGGTGCTTGTGAGCGTGTTGTATCACGCTCACCATGAGCTAGCTGTTCACGATATCCAACGAACGCAACCTTATCACCGTATGAGAAAACCCAAACTTATTTACGACACATTATATTCCAAGACACCTCACTCTAATTACAGCATATCACAGCCATCTACAGATTACAAATCACCCCAATCCTCCCTAATAAGATCCGCCCCCTTCTCGCCAACCATGTACACGCTCGCCACAATATTAACATCCGGCAGGATCGGGATGATGGAGCAGTCCACCACACGTAGCCCGTCGACGCCGTACACGCGCAGCCGCGGGTCGACGACGCCGCCGTCAGCCTCGGGCAGCATCTGGTTCGTCCCCGAGGCGTGCCAGTTGGGGATCGTGTTCTGGCGGACGTAGGCGAGCACGGCGTCCTCGTCGTCCTCGGCGACGGCGGTCGCGCCGGGGGAGACCTCGCCGTGGTCGGGCCCGACGGTGAAAGCGGACATGCGCGGGTGGGCGAGGATCTTGCGGAGGTATTTGAAGGAGGCGAGGGCGATTTTGCGGTCTGTTTCGTGGGCGTAGTACTATTGGGAAAGTTAGCTTTGTGTTCACGGAAGATGGGGAGGGAAAGAGACGCACGTTGGGGTTGATGAGGGGGAACTCGGCCATGGAGTTTGAGCGCAGCGTGACGTTCCCGCGGGACAGGGCGACCATGCTCGACGCAGTCAAACTGATGTACGTCTCGTTGGATTTGGGGGTGTAGTACGGCGTCGGGCCGGAGGGGTAGAAGACGCTTTCGAAGAGGTATTCGATGTGGGACTGGTTGCCGAGCCCTGCGGCGAGGATGGACTCGGCGCCGATGGCGCGCAGCTCGGCGGCGGAGAGACGCTGAAAGGCGTTGGTGATGCCCGAGGGCGCGGTGTACTCGCCGGTGAGGTTGGCGGCGAACTGGTCCTGGGCGGCGCGCAGGGAGGCGAAGGTGGCGGCCATGTCGGTGGTGGAGAACTCGGGCGTGGAGAGGGCCATGATGGAGAAGACGGAGTGGTCGTTGAGGTGCTGGCCGACGTTCTCGTTGATGTGGACGGGCGTGATGCCGAATTTGGAGAGCTGGGCGGAGGGGCCGATGCCCTTGCGTTTTGTGTCAGTGACGGTGATGATAAGAAGGGGAAGGGGAGTGGCTTACGGAGACCATGAGGAGTTGAGGCGAGTTGAAGGCGCCTGCGCTCACGATGACTTCCTTCTTTGCGGAAACCTCGTAGACGATGCCGGTGGGGTGGTCCATGAACGCGACCCCCGTGGCTTTGGGTTTCGCTCCCGTGGTGTCGAAGTTGATCTTCCACACGGGGGCGAAGTACAGCACGTCGAGGTTCTTGCGGCCGATGGCCTGCTTCAGGTACGAGTCGTAGCTCGAACTGCGGTGGAACTTGCTGTCCAGGTGTCCCGTCCCCTGCTTCACGCCGGTGCTGTTCCCCGTGTTGTAGTCCTTCACAATCGGGATCTGCAGCGCCTCCGCCGCGGCCTCGATGAAGCCCACCCCCGACGGCGGGACGTACCCCTGGAAGCCGAGCTGCAGCGGGCCGTCCGCGTACGCGGCAGGGTCCCAGGTCTTGTAGCTCACGTCGAACCCCTTGGCGGCGTGGTCGTCGGGCGGGTTGAAGGAGGTGCCGCGGACAAAGAGCGGGTAGACGTCAGCCCAGCCCCAGCCGGGGTTGCCGACGCGGACCCAGTCGTCGTAGACGGAGGCGCTGCCGCGGCCGTAGTAGAAGCCGTTGGTGACGGAGGAGCCGCCGAGGCAGCGGCCGCGGTGGTAGCGCAGGATGCGGCCATCGAGGTGCTCCTGGGGCGTGGTGTAGAAGGACCAGTCGATGGCGGTGCCGCCGAGGAACTGGTTGCCGCCGGGGGCCTTGTAGGCGGAGACGACGTCCGGGTACGGCCCCGCTTCGAGGACGAGGACCCGGTTTTTGCCGGATTCGCTCAGCCGGTTGGCGAGCACGAGGCCGGCGGTGCCGCCTGGGGGTTGGGGGTTGCAGGTTAGCGTTTAGCCTTTTATATGGTTCGATTCCTATATGTTGTTGTATGCTGTCCCTTTTGGGTTTCTTGGTAATTCTTGAGATGGGGGACGGGGATGGGATGAGGGACAGGTAAGGTGCGAGAGCGAGAGCGACGGGGCGATGTCACGTACCTCCTGCGAGGATGAAGTCGTACTCATCCTCGATTGTTTCGCGGTCGATGCCTTTAAGCGGTGCTGCAGAGGTGTATGCGACGAGCAGCGCGAGTGCGCTCTGCAGCGTGACTTGGTACTTCATCGTCGTGAGTCCTGCGCGATGGACTGGGCGCAACCTATGAAGCTGGGAGGCCGGCGAAAGAACGAAGGAAGTCAGGGAGAAGCAATTGATCTGTCGACTGACAAGTCTCGGTGACCCTCTTCTTGGATCTCAGGAACAGGAAAAGGGGGGCTTCAACGGAAGATATACTCCTGGCCATCATCATCACCACCACCATCACCCACAATCTCTAAACCGTTGAGACCTCATTCTTGGTTGGATGACTGTTCTCCAAGACAAGAAAGCCTGAATGAACGCCTTTCCAGTTTGCGCAATGGCCTGCGTCATCGTACTTTTGCGCGTCAGCCCCGGGCGAAAGCGAGGCGTGCCGTCGGCGTGCTTGGCGAAAGGACGAAATGTGTTGTTGTTTTGGTCTCGGCGCATTCAATAGCTGGAAGGAAAATCTGGGGGAGCAGGGATTTGGAGGAGAGTTGGAGCAGGTGTCAGGCTTGATAGCTGCGGCGGCATCTGGGGAACCTTTGAGTGTTAATTGACATGCTTTCAATTCTGCATGCTACTAACATCTTTCGGGTAGATGAGATGTCAGCTTGACAGAAGCTGACATCTCCAAGAGGCAGAATTGAGAGCTCTCGCAGCTCAGCAAGAACCGAAACCCATCTTTCTGCAGATCATGTGGCACCAGCGGGGGAGAATTGTGGCACAGCAGCCTCTAGCAGAACACAATTGAGACAGGCTACACTCAACCAGCTGCCTACATTGTGCGCAGGATTGAAAACGACGTATGTCAAGACATTCCGCCGACTGGGATTCCCGTCTAGCGCCGCGTCCGCGTGCCGTTGCTCCCGCGGTTGGTAGTTAGGTGCCCCGTCCCGCGAAAAAAGGTTCGGTCGGACAGTATCGAAAGTTCAGCAAAAGCAAGCCACCTATAATAAGTAGCTTAAATTAAGGTCTCTTGTCGTCCAAATGCCGGGAAGAATGACTTGCTGCTTCCCTTCTTGGCAGTTTGCTGATGGAAATTGTCCTTCCTGGTCCCAGGGCGGTAAGATGCGGGACTTGGCTGGAGAGAGCCAAGATGCGTGCTGGAAGGATAAAGGGCCGATGCGAAGCTCCCAGCTTTTGCCCGGCGTGTTGTGTACGACCTGCATTGTGCTTTTCCCCGCAGGAACCCCAAGCCGCTGCCGAGCCCATAGAGGATCGGTGTGAGATTAGGGTGTCACGGGAGCGGTGATCAGGAACATGCCCACTGTGAAGAGCCATCTTCCCGGTTCAATGCCGCGCCTCTTTGCAAAGTAGGCTGACTGAAGGCAAATGGTATTTGTGTTTAACCTTGTTTTCTAGGGGTTGCGACCGTATTTCTCGTGTTCCTCTTAGATCGAACAGGTCTCTACCGAGCTGGCCGCGGGGGGTACGTAGAGGATCGCGTTGGCGGCTTGGCCATGCGGGCTGCGGCGCCTCGTTGATCGGCATCTATTCCGCCTTTGGCAACTTGAAGTCGCCTGCTCGATGTGATGGTGAGCTTGCTGTCTCACCTAATCCTGCTCTTGTGCAGATGGAAAGCTTGGAAATAGTGAGACTTGGGAGTAATGGAAGCGCTTGACTGTTGTTGCCTGCGTAGAGTCAGGCGATTGGAGGAAAGGACAATACCAAGCGACGGCAGAAGATCAATAGTATGGTAAGTATGTGATATCAGGCGCAGTGTCAGATTGATGGAGCGTTATGCTCCGATGCTGGCAATATCTGCCTTGCCATGTGCCCAGATGTCGCGTAGCTCGCCATAGTCTATCTCAGGGAACTTAGAAAAAAGTCCGTAGGGCTTTCTCGGGGGCTTTACTACTCAGAATGATGCGTGAAAATCGCTTGGGATTTTCCCAAGCTCTTATTGTATTGGCCGAAAAGAATTTTAACGACTTTGTTGCTAGAAGCCGTGAAAACAAAAAATTGTGTGACGTTCGGACATGACGCCGCTCATGATTTTGACTCTCGTGTACTGAGCCAGCCATAGACCGATGGTAAAGTCCAAAAGAGACCGTAAAGAGTGTCTGGAGCCATCTTCCCTCCCAGGGCTTTCCTCCTCCTTCTGCAACCGACCCGTTCATAGACGCCCCATCAATCCATTCCCTCTAAACATATTCTTCTCCATCCAACAAGAACCCCAGCTTCTAGAAACTTCCCTGCTAGCGAAGTTCTGCGTGACTGAGAATTAGAGAGCAGAGGCTCCTTGAGATAACTTTTCAAATCATACCTTGTCGTCCTTTGGTTGTCTCTGTGCCCTATCTGGTCACATAACCTGAAGATCCAATCGAATTAGGTCTTCTCTTTCAATATGGCGGGTGTCGTCCACTGTCCTGTAGACACGAGCCTCCACGGAAGACCTCAATTATCGCAGAGCTGGGCGGTCGAAGCCCCGCCCAGTCTACGAAATTGCTCCTTCCGACATGCCCCTCGCGTCCCTCGGACAGGTGCATTTGGAGTTCCGAGAGAAAGTCCCCATTAGGAGCCGAAAGAGCAGCACTTGACTCCATCATCCAGGTTCAAACGACCCCTGGCGGAAGATCTGATCTCAGCGGCTAGCGAGGTCAGATAATCAGCAGGGCGTCGCCAACCAAGTCAGTAGAGTAGCAAGGCTGTTTCCCCCGGCTCCGTATATGGACCTCCTCCCGAGACTTTGGACGCACCCAGGCGAGGGACTCCGGGGGCAGACCGAGTAGAGCACACTATCAAGGGTCATCTTGATCACATATTTGGTATGGGGTATGAAGGGGGTTTGTAACGTTACCAGAAGATCAATGATGCCCAAGTGCTCAATCACCTCCTCGGCAGCGTCGAGCCCGCCGTCCTTGAAGACTGCGCCGACTACTGCCTCCAGGGTGTCAGCTTTGGTGCGTTGGGACACCATCCCCTGCTGGGAAGGATTTCTGACGATGCACCGGGTCAACCCGACAGTGTCGCAAAGCCTAGCTAGACGCTCGTTATTCGCGCACATCTGGATCCGGGCGTTGGTGTTGCCTGTTTCGGCAGTCAGAATGGGCCTGAGGCCTTTCTTCCTAGACTTGCATAATGGCTTCTTTGAGAAAATACCGATGCTAATGTTATCTTCAACGGACATCGTGACAATGACCACCGAGATAATTCTGTCGCCGAGTCCCGCGAGTTGCTTGTTGCCCTCGCGCAAATTTCGGGTGCCCACTCTCGTCACCGGAGATCCTGCGGCCTGGAGAGCTTCCCAGAGCCATCGAGGGTTTTTGAAGTCGTACCCGAGGATCTCCTCGGCATCAGACATCCTCTTGTCGGCTTGGAGAGAGTTCATTGTTGTTAGAGGGCGGTGGTGAGTATTCAGAGCAAAGTATGGACAGCTTGTCAGTTCAAGTATATGAGATTTACCAGACTGTTTGAGAACTTCCGGGGGTTTGAGGGGTTTTATTCTACCACTCGTACCCCTCTCCAATAATCGTCATATTCCAGCCACCAAAATGACCACTGACCGTACAATGGACGTTTTCTTTTCTTTTTCTAAGACCTGCATAGCTAGCCAGCCACAAGAAAAATGGTCTATGCCACTTTCTACTGAACCATGTCTTCTGAAGGATATGAACACAGAATGATAGTCAAATTACATGCGCAGACTGGCGCGACAGTTAGAAAAAGCCTAGGACCTTTCTTTCTGAAAGGTGATAGTTTAGGGGGGGAGCCCTGGTAACATAGATAGGGTTAGGAGGAATGCCAAGATTCAGTCATGGCCACGTTTTGAAGTAGGGTAGGAGATGATCTTCATTTGTTATGTGAATTTCAATGGAAGCCTGACGCGACGCTCTCATGTTGAAGAAGCTTCGAGCCCACCCAGTAGGGGTTTTCACATTAGGGGAACAGTAAAAGCACCTCGGTAAGTGCCCAATTCAGTAGCTTCGCAGTATACGCACCCGGAATGACTGCCCGCGCTGACCCCAACTCGCCCATTGTGGCTGTCAGCCTCGTTGACGATGGCTTCGTTGCCAGCAAGGTCAACAGCCTCGCCCGCGTGACTCACGCAGAGATGGCTTCACACGCGACGCTCTTATCATTGGCCCAACTTGATGGAAGTGAGAGTTTTTCCCAGACATTAAGTAAAGCGCTATTGCCTTCCAAAATGGGATGCTTAGTATCTGGACGCAGGCTCTGACTCACACTATGCCGGAGTTAATGTTTAATGTTTACTAATCAAACAGGATTACAGTCCGAATCTCGGAGTCCGCCTCGTGGGCGGAGTCCTAATGTGTCCGTTGCTTTATTCAATAGATGTCGGCTGTAAAAGGATTCAGTTGAACAAGATTTCAACAATGGAACACTGGCACTCTCAATCATACAATCTCTTCTATCAATAATCAATATGACTGTTCACCATGTCAGTCTTGCAGCTGGACGATCTAGTTTCCAGGCCATGCGGTCGTTTTACATCAAGGCTCTTGCCCCTTTAGGGTACGCGGTGTCCTACGAAGACAGCAATCTCGTTGGGTTCACGGGGAGTGATGGTGTGTCTGACTTCGGCATTCACGCTATTACAGAAGTCTCTCCAGGGTCCAATGAGGCATCCAGTAGAACGCACATAGCGTTTCAGGGAAACAGCGCTGAGATGATCAACAAATGGTACCAGGCAGCCATGTAAGCTCACAAATCAAGGAAGACCTATTCGGCGCTGTAGAGTAATGCGACTAACTTTGGGAAGACAGGCTGGCGGTGTATGCAACGGAAAACCTGGAGAACGCACTGATTATGGAAAAGAATATTATGCTGCATTCATTCTCGACCCTCTAGGGAACAACATAGAGGCTGTACATTGGAATGCGTCATGAGCGTGAAGGATTAGTCCCGCCAGATTCCGCGGCTGGAGAATGCACGGTCTGTCATCCGAGGGACAACCCTCGCTAGACCTACAAGGGAGCAAAATGATGCTGATGACCAGCGCTTCCGCAAGTGCAATCAAGTCAATTTTGCCCCCTATACTTGTCAACTTGGTGATCTTTTTCCTAGACTTTGATTATTGGCTAACTTGCAAGTTAGTCAAGTCAATTCCTATAGCCCCCTACCCTACCTAATATGCCCTCACATATGCCCTCACGTATGCCCTCATATACCCTCATATACCCTTATATACCTATATAAGTGGGGCAATAGCTAATCTATAGCCTTCTATTAGTTAGCTATTTATACATAAGACATCAAGGCTAATAATTCAATCGAGGGGTGTGAAATTGCTTACTTGGGTAGTGGCGATGGCGTCAACTTGGCCGATTGGCTTGTATTACTTGCCAAGTGACTTGCACTTGCGGCAGCGCTGCTGATGACCCGGCGTTTGGTACTATGAAACGGAGACCTGGCACAACAGGCGCTTCGGCTTTTGCTCGGTATATCAAAATACTTCTAGTCGCCCATAGCTGGTTGTAAATAGGCCTTGCATCTACCTGGCACATTATTATCAAAAGGGAATAAACGTTACCGTCATATTTTGAAATGCACGATCTGGAAGTATCATGTGAACACCGCATACCGGTTGTGTGACGATTCAGCTCGCTATCTCGGCGCCAGCGAGACGGAAATCGAGGCCAGTATACAACTCCGTGGCTTTGTCTCTCCGTTCGAAGCTATTTTCTACCGGAACCACTGGGTCATTTTCTCCATGAAAGACCATTTCAGTAATGATCAGGCCGACCTTCTTGTTATCAACCTGGAGCCAGCACCACTCGAGTTTTCCTAATTTAAAGTAAAAAGTCTCTAACATGTTTTGATACGTTGCAACCAGCTCAACCCAAAGACTTCAGTTACTTCTGTTTCCCTGTGAAGGATGATACCATAAGATAAAGATGAGGGGTCTTGCTTATTTAATTAAATATTTCAGTCATTGCCCACGCCGACGTTCTCTCTTTAAGGCAACAAAAGTTCTTTTCTGCCTTCAGGTTGCAAGTGCGTGGGCCCACTGTGTGTCAACGTCTGAGTCACTGTGAGGTCTTATTATTGATAAAAATGACAGGGGTAGGGTTATTCGAGAGGGGTAAGCTGGTATGATGGACGTATCTCAGCTGAGCTCGCTAGCCAATTTTCGACTCTTCAACCATTTCAATGCCACTACCTTTGATAAGTTGCGGCCGTAACCCAGTATAAACGTCTGGACTCAATCATGTCTACAGTTGAGGGATATTCCTTTTATGACGGCCTGCCGGCAGTGGGAAAAACGGACTCGCATCTTGCTACTCGAACCGGGGGCTTACGATGACCCTGTCAGCTGTTCATTATATCTCATGTCATTTCAATCTGCAGGTAAGTCGAGATTTTGTGACTGAAAAAGAGATAAAGGTACTAAAATAGGTCCAAGAATACGAAGCAATATCTTATGTTTGGGGGAGCACACAAGATACCGGCTCCATAGTCTGCCAGGGTCTCGAGATTGGTGTGACAGCAAACCTCGTCCAGTCCCTGCGTCAAGTCAGATATGTGGACCACCCGCGACATCTATGGGTTGATGCGCTTTGCATCAACCAGCGAGATCTCCACGAAAAGGCGTTTCACGTGAACATGATGGGGGAGATCTACTCGCATGCCTGGCGGGTCATCATTTGTCTCGGAGACGACGGACACAATGGCGAGGCTGCAACAACTGCTTTCGACGCGATCAGAGACTATAAACGTCTTGCCGCCAAGTATATAACGCAATCTCGGATAGCTGACGGAAGTGGCTGGAAGCCGGCAGATGATGAGGGTGGTTATGGTCTCATCACTCGCGAGCGGCTACTGCCTGCTGTGCAGATCTACAGAAAGCCGTGGTTCGGACGTGTCTGGGTTCTACAGGAAATTGGGCTTGCTGAAGAGGCACTCCTGGCGTACGGTAGCTCAACCATCAACTTTACTGAGATTATGGACTTCGCCCAGGCATGGGCGCAAACGGGCAACGATTTCACTGGCGTTTACTTCAGTTCCGGCTACATCTGGGGACTCTTCAATCACATCTGGGCCACCTATGCCGAGAGCGTTGACCGGTTGTGGTACCGATCTTCCTTTATCCTTACAACTTCCGCGCGACAGGTAATAAGGAAAAACAAGCCGGATTATGAGGACGTGCTATTCAAGGCCAGACAAATACTTAATACAGAAGGCTACAGATCCAAGGGATTTTGTCTACGCGTTTCTTGGACACCCACTTGCAAAGTCGGATGACGGACAACTCTTGGTGGAGGCAGGAAC
This sequence comes from Colletotrichum gloeosporioides, assembly GCF_011800055.1. Lineage (NCBI taxonomy): Eukaryota > Fungi > Ascomycota > Sordariomycetes > Glomerellales > Glomerellaceae > Colletotrichum > Colletotrichum gloeosporioides. The sequence continues at coordinate 249,195 of NW_025544714.1, read as the reverse complement.
GGCAGATACGATGCAAGCAGAGGCGAGAACCTGTTGACTCAGGCAACGAATATCAAAGCCCGGGTATTTGCTTCTTGCCTCGAGACGTCTGTCCATAGTGTCGACACGATATTTCTCTGTGGCAGGATAGCCGGAGGAGAGCCGTCCCTTGACGGTAGTGCGCAAGTTGAGAATGCAGATGCCCACCGTCTGGCTACAGAAGCAGCACTTTGCAACCGGCCCAGCATCGCGGAAGAATACTGGGCCCTGCTAGAAGCCACAGAGAGGAGTCATGGCCTCGCCTATGCGGACAAGGCTCTCGCGTTCGCCAGCACCCTTTTACACGCATGTGACGATGATAAGGACCCTGCATCGATTGCTAGGAGCTCCAGCGAGTTTTGCAAAGAAAACTGTCCCACAATCCAGGATCGCCTTGAAAAGCACGAGTGGCTCAAAGAATGGACTTCGGCCAAGACTCACTTCATACCTTTCGTACCACGTACGGTTAGTAGCATAAACGGCGAGAAATTCTTCACAACGAAGAAGGGGTACTGATATGCGCGAACATTTCTTGAAGAGTATGCTTTGAATTCCATTCTCTTGCTAACCAACCGTAGTGGAACAATTACCCTGTTGGTCGAGCTCAGCGATTTGATATGCATTATTCCATCTGTTCAGACACCGCTAGTGATGAGGCCCGTTGAGGGAAGAGACGGGGCATTTCATATCATTGGCTCATCCTACGTATGTGGAATGATGTACGGTGATGTTTTCAAGACACCGGAGCCGGGTCACTGCTCCCCAGAAGTGTCAATTATTCATTTCGTGTGACGACCCTCAAACAGCAAAGATAGACAGTTTTGGATTGATCAAGACCGTATTCCTTCATATTTGCAGTGCAGCAAGGGTTGCGCTGAGTTACGAGTCCATGTTGATTTTTGTGTAACTTTGCTACGATGCGTATTATACTGCCACCAAAAGAATCTCCATGAAGACTTACTTTCCCTGCCTTGATGCTATTCAACGATTCAAGCTTGTCTTTGATTATTACAGAGTGACAACCTTCTCAGAGCTGACGTTCTTCTTGCCCTCCAAGCTATCCGTCAACTCAATACCCGAAGCCTTGGCGCAGACCTCAGGCGACGCCTCCGAGTCCCCGGCCGTGGGATTTCCATACTTCTCAAGCGTATGAATGTCAAGCTGTTGTGCAGAATATTAGCGACCTGTTCTCCTACTTGACGCGATAAGGTACCGTGGCTTACCTTCCGAACGACAAAGACGTAGCCCAACATGACGAAGCAGCAAACAATCATAACAATGCCACCTTTCTTCCAGTATGGGGCCTCATCAGCTGCGTAGAAAACGATACCCCAGAACGTATACAAAGTCAAGGAGAGGACGTTCATGCAGTAGACTGTGACACTGCGGACCGCGTCGTCGCCAGTGCGCTGAAGAATAATGCTTGCCCAGCCAAAGATCAACGGGTTGACCATGTACGCCGTACCGGACAGGTAGAAGGCGAAGAAGGTTCCAGCAAAGGGAAGGGTTGGGACCAGGAGCATAATGGCGCAAATAAGCTGCAAGAAGATAGCCAACACGGCCATGGGGACGCGGGTGCCGGTAGCGTCCATATGCCAAGCGGCCAACATATTGGACGCGATACCGACGGCCTGCACACCGAGTGGGTAGGTGTTGATTTGGCTTTGAGTGAAGTGCGATGACTGGTATTTCAGCCAGATAAGGAAGTTGTTCTGAACGGCATAGGCCTCAAGGGTAGCGCAGACAGGAGACCAGAAAACCAAGATCCAACTAGGTAAGTGTCAGCGAGGTTTGTACAGCATGGAAGGGGAAAGGAAAGACGTACAACATGGGCTGCAGGAACAAGCGCTTCATGAGAGAAAAGGGGTTGATGCTATGTCCCCCTTCCTTAATGGGAGGCAGACGAGCAACAGCCATTTTCTTCTCAGACTCACTCAGGTAGGTCGCCTTGGTGTTCTCCGGAATGTCAGGGAAGAAGAAGAAGCCAAAGAAGGCAATGGGGAGCGTGATGATGCCATCTAGGATTTTGTCAGTGTACTTCTCTGACCGAGGTAACAGGCTTTGCTTACCAATGAGGAAAACCCACTGCCAGCCACCAAGACCACCGAGTCCTCCCATGCCCTTGTAGATGGCCGCCATCATGACGCCAGCAAACATGGTGCCGACTTGACCGGATGCTGTGAAGATGGCTGTGCGCTTAGAGATCTCCTTTGGCTTGTACCAAGAGCCGATGATGTAGATGGTGCCCGCGTACGTGCTTGCCTCAGCCAGGCCAAGGAAGAAACGGACGACACAGAGCTGGGTGACTGTCTTGCATGCTGCACTGATCATCTGGCCGATGGGTTAGTACCTGCCGTGACCACGCAGTTATCAAACATGTGAAACTTACTGTGAGGGCAGCCCAGACAACCACCATGGATGGAAGCCAGATGCGGGGCTTAATCTTTTGAATAATCAATCCATGAGGAATCTGGCCGATGGCCATCCTGTGTGATTGTGTCAGCATATTCTGACAAGGAGGTGGCAGCATAGCCGACTGACCCTGCAGTTGTAACCGAAAGGACCGTGTTGTAGTCATGGCCCTTCATGTTCAGGGCCTCACGAAGGCCGGCGACCTACGCATTGGCAATTAACATTATAACGTAGATGATGGAGCCAGAAAACTTACATATGCATTGGCAAAAGCAGCACGGTCTTCAGCATTGGAGAGGTAAGCTCACTATCCAACTCATTGATCACAAGTGAGTGAGGCGGCTCTTACCGAGGAAGTTGAAGAAGTAGCTTAGACAGCAGTAAGTCTGTGAACGTTGTTAGTCGAGAGCCCTTCTGCGACCGACCGAATACGGTTACATACAAGGATGAAGAAGTCTAATGTCACTGTCAGCTTCAGTCTACGGGTATATTCGCCAGGATGACCTACCAATCTTCTGCACGAGCTTCCTTTCCTCCCTGCTCTTTGCTTCGTCACCCAGGAAGAAGACTTTGGCCTCCGAGTCAGTACCAATCTGGGCTTTGGTTCTTCAGTACAACTCTACCTCGGATCTTCTCCCCGACAGAACTCTTGTCAGCTGACATCTTTGCAACTGCCTACGCGGATGGGCGAATGGTTGTGAAAGACGGATGATCAGCTTTACAGCAAAGAAGGGAGACAGAGGTATATCAAACAGCAACGGCGCAATCTGATCCATCCCATAAGATTATCTCCGAATCTGATAAAACTTTTCCATCCCACCCACCTGGCCTCCTGCTGCGGGGACTTCCCTGGAATCCCTGCCTAATGGCGCATATATTCACAGTGAAGATCCGAGCTTCGTGGAGCTCGTTTAGTAGCTGACATATTGTGACAAATGATTCTGACTGGGCGACACAGCCAAGACACTTGGGGAGCGTTACCTCAAAGCATACCGAAGATGTCAAGCGAACCTGTCTGGCCTGTCGCATGGCTCCCCTTTTGGCAGGTTAAGTGTAAGCGAACTCCACTGATGGGCAGGGAGATGGCGTCCGTGAAAAATGAGACCGGCCCAGGCTCGAGTCATACGCGGACACGAGGAAAGAGAGACCTGACTTCGGGAATTCTTTCCGACGAGGCGACGAATAGGCAGGAGGCCCAAGGATCGTCCAGTGCTTTTCTTGGCTTTAACATTATCAATCTTTCATCTGACAAAGATCAAATCGTCTGGCGCTTCTTATCAGATAAAATCTGATAATCAGGATACGGTCGAGTCGTGGACCGGGCCGGTGTCAGGGCTTGAAGCTGGGGGAGGTGTTGGACTTTGCGTTAAGCTTTAGCATATTTTAGCAGATCTCCACCAGTTTGAACTTAAAGTCGTCCCGAGAACCGCCCCCACAGTATCCAGGCTCCCGGTTTGGCTCCGGAGTCTGGGGCGTCGAGGGTTCCTGAGTCGAGTCAAACCCGCCTCAAGGACCGAAGCCGCAACTGTGCTCAAAGTCGCCTTCAAAACCAAAGGTTTCATCAATTATCAAGAAGAAAAACAACTTGTTATGCATGATGCTGACAATGACGAGAATCAAGTGGTACAAGGAAGGAAAGACAATTGCCCCGATGATGCAGGGGCTGAAGAGACAATCGTTCCAATCGTGCAAGTGAACAGGCGAGCTCCGATGTAGCCGAGCATCCACGCTTCGGTGCTCGGTGTTAAGACCCGCAACCAACTTCAATCTCTTGGCTTTTAGTCATGAACCAGACTCGTGCTTTTGGTCGCAGAAACAAATATCTCACAAACGGCTGCCCACACGCCTTCTAGAAAGTCCATATGGACGTAACATTTCCCAGTGTGCCACTCAGTAGGTGTGGACTGAGTTGAAACCTGCCACTTGTTGTGTCGCGAACTAGGTACTATCGGTTTATGGCTTAGTCATGCGCATGACTGTAACGAGGGGTGTTTGGCATGCAAGTATTCGAGAAGTCCGGGTTGATACACACGTAGCTAAATATGCGATTAAGCTGCTTAGTCTGGAACCGAGGAACTCTCGGTTGTTTCTAAGCCATGGACCTAGCTGTAGATGAGTTCATCCAGGGCATGCGTGTTCATGGTCTCATTTCCATCAATTGTCCGAGATGAATTCTTCATCTGAGAGCGCACGAAAACCCCTGAGGCGAATGCCTCAATCTCGCAACAAAGCTTGCATTCCATGCCAGAAGCAAAAGGTTGAAACCTGGGCCTTTCGTCGCGGAGCTGTACTGACCCCGCAACTAGGTCCGGTGCCGAGCGAGTGACGATGGCACCCCTTGCCAAAGGTGCCAGAAAAGAGGCATTCAATGCCATTTCAGCAAGATCCCACAATACTGGAAACCTAGCGGCAATGAAGCTCTCCAGTATGATTTCGTCTCCTCTTGGTCGTTATTGCTATTGACATGTTGAGCTAGGATGACAGTGGCTGAAGACCTTGAGACGCTACGCGATGCAATCAACAACATCCTGGCGAACAGGAAACAATCGACACTTGGGCCTCTCAAGACGAGACCGGTCTTCCCGCAAATGGAACGAAGTCCAAGTCCCTCGGCATCCGTGGCGTCGGATCAACTTTCACAGAGTGGTGGTCATTTAACGGGCGACTCACTGAGCATGCGCACTCAAGACAGAGCGTCGGTAGAACCTTTGACCCAGATACCCATCAAGTCTCTATATGAGATCACGCGGCTCGAATCATTACGTTCTCGTCAAGTATCACCATCGTCAACGAATAAGAGAACACCGGCTGGCGTGAACGGTCCTCGCGATCTGGTTACAGAAGGTAAGATCAATCTCGTTGATGCCAAACGCCTTGTTCAGAAGTTCCTGGACCAAACGGACCATTATCTCTATGGCGTCACTACGATATATCAAGACCTGGATGGTATTCGTAATGCGTCGCCGCTGCTGTTCACGGCCATTTGCACCGTATCAGCTCTCCATGAGCCCCAAGGTGAATCGCTTTACCGCACCTGCAGCCTAGAGCTTCGAAAGCTTGTAACCAACTTTGTCTTCGCCCCACAAGTGAGCATGGGCGACTTTCAGGGACTACGTATCGCCTCATTCTGGTTGAGCGACATGGCGTGGTCAGTCTCTGGCCTGGCCATCCGCCGAGCTATGGAGTTCCAACTTGGGAAGGCATTCGACTTTGTCATTGGCACCACCACTATTCAGAAAGTCTCTCCCCACAGATTTCAGCTTGGGAGCCGAGAAGAGGCACAAGAGTGCTTGAGAGTCTGGTATCTCTACTACATCTGCGACCGCCATCTGTCAATTCTCTATGGCAGACCCTCAAGCTTTGGAGACCAAATCTCAGTCAACAAGTGGGAAACCTACCTGAACGCAGTGCCCGAGAACAGCACCGACGTACGGCTGGCAAGTCAGATCGAGATGATTCTGATACTGGACAAAGTCACCGGGATCTTTGGTACAAACGTGGAGGTTTGCATCCCTGGTCACTTTCACACCCAACTACAGGGGTTCAATCGTCAACTTGACCAGTGGATCATGGCTTGGACAGGCCGATATCGTGAGTTTCCATCTCGCAACTCAACTTATGATGGCCGGGCTCTGACCACGTCAACAGGACCACATGAGAGGATAGGCAACTTCCCAGTGAAGGCGCTTACACTCCACTACCACTTTGCAAAGCTCTTTGTATCTTCTCACGTTTTCCGCGGCCGATCGTCTCATGCTGGCGGTGAACCGGTTCCCCCTGAGTACTCTGACATGGCTCAAGTTGCCGTCAGCAGTGCCAGCGCTATTGTGGAGCTCATCATACACGACGTCGACATTCGAGCTGCTTTCGTGGGGATGCCTCACTACTGTCATACTATGATTGCGTATGCCTGCTCCTTTTTGCTCAAGCTTGCGACCAGTCAGCATGACAAAAGCTTGAATGCAGAGGAAACCTTCCGTGCGATTCGAAAAGTGGCAGACTTCTGTCAGAATGCGCAATGTACGAGCTATCATCTCGTGCACTGGATGGGAGCAGGCCTACGAGACCTGGCTGCGAAGTGTGAGAACGCCTTATCAAATCAGTCAACAGCTCCGAAAGCTCGCATTGGAGTCCAGGCCGAGGGGACGGTAGTCCAAGACGACATGTCCATGCAGCAGGCACACGAAGAGCTTGAGACGAGTCTAGGCATCTCCATTGAGCCTGGAAATGCCTGGGATGCAGCAAGAGGTGACGCGAGCTTCCAATGGGGAATGGGGCCAATCGATGCGTCCCTGGGTAACATGAGCTCGAGCTTCATCAACCCGACGTTTGACCCGAACATGGGGTCTGAAGGTCCTGAGGCAGGATGGGAATCACTACTACCAACATTTGATCTTGAACACATGGGCTTCGGGTTACTTTGATTCTTGTAATCTATAGGTCTAGCTTATAATGACAGAAACATTGCTTCACTACTATCTTAAGCTCGGACATCATCCTCTGCTGTCTTGATCCATGAAATGGAATCTTTCAGATACGTCGACGCACGCAGGTCACCAGAACGAGCATGAGCTTCGAAATTCTCGGCCCGAGCAGCGCGACCGCATAGCCGTCCTAGCTCACCGCTGGCCTTCTCACTGACGACCTCTTGATAAGTGCATGTCTTGAGATACTTTGCAACCCAAAGGCCGCCACTGTAGCGAGCCCCCTTTCTCGTTGGCAAAACATGGTTTGTTCCAATACACTACAGTCATTAGTATTTGGATCAAACCAGGCAGATGCTGACTTACCTTGTCACCGTAGCTGACACATGTTTTCTCACCCAAGAAGAGGGCTCCGTATTGCGTCATCTTTTGCAGGGCGTCTCGCGGCTCTCGTGTGAGTATCTGAACATGTTCCGAAGCAAAGGTATCGGCGACCTTATAAGCCTCATCCAAGTCATCGACGACAATCACCTCGCCGTGGTCTTTCCAGCTGACTGCAGCAATGCCTTTGGTTGAGAGATGCTCCAGGCATGCACCCACGTAGCGGACAGTCTTCTCTGCCACTTCTTGAGAAGGCGTGATGAGAACCGCCGGGGTATCTGGACCATGCTCGGCTTGAGAGACCAAGTCTGTCGCAACAGTCATTGGGTCCGCGTACTCGTCGGCGACAATGAGAATCTCAGTGGGGCCTGCCACCAGATCGATACCAACCTCGCCGTACAATTGACGCTTGGCTTCAGCAACGAATGCATTACCGGGACCGGCGATGAAATCGACCTTCGCTATAGTCTCGGTTCCCAAAGCCATGGCCGCGACAGCCTGAACGCCGCCGAGAATGAAGATCTCATCACAACCGGCAAGATGCATCGCTGCAACGGTGGCACTGGGAATCTGACCAGAGATGGGAGGGGTGCACCCGATTACACGGGGCACGCCCGCGACCTTCGCAGTCAGAATTGTCATGTGTGCTGAGGCCAAAAGGGGGTACCGGCCACCCGGAATGTATGCGCCAACTGTTTCGATAGGGATATTCTTTTGTCCAAGAAAGACACCCGGTTCGCTTTCAATCTCAAAATCTCGTATGCTGTCTCTCTGCGCCTGTGCAAATCTCCTCACATTCTGCTGGACCGTCTTGATGTCCTTGATGGTCTGAGGGTCGACTTTTGCAATGATCTCCTGGATTTGTTCCGATGACAGCTTGAACGTCTTAGGCTCCCACTTGTCAAACTTCTGGCTGTATAAGCGGACAGCGGCGTCACCGTTGGCCGAGATGTCGTTGATGACCCCTCGAACAACGTTGGGAACGTCTACCGACGGAGCTGAGGCAGTGCCATTCGAAGCTGCAGCACTGGGCTTCTTGACATGTTTCGGAGCCATTTTCTAAACGAGCAAGTCCGTAATAGGAATAAAGTAATAGTTCTTGGAGACGATGTTATTGGAAAGGGAGGAGCGGGGTGTGAATACGATGCACTTGATCGAACAGGATATGAGTTTGTTTTGTATTGCAGCAACGCTCGACATGAAGCAAGAATATTGCATTTCAAATCAAAGAACTTTCCGCTGTCGCATTCATAGGTCCCGATGAGCCGGAATTCGATCCGGCTGTTCAGCGAGGTACGGCTTTGCCGCCACTGTTTGCGAAGTGACCAATAGGCCGGCGAAGTTCTCCGCAGCGCTCGGGTTGTGGGGTTTAGGTGTCTCGGTGAATTTCGCCGAGCTAAGTCCCAGCCAACGTCTGAGTCGCCGAAATTCCCCGACCCGTCAGCATGCGATAAAACAGATATCGAGCGAGCTTCTAAAGGATCACTTTCTGTGAGGTTATTTGTGGATACTTGCATTGAATGTGTTCGACGTTAGATGTCCTACTCACCCCAACATGTAGGGGCAGGTCCTCGTAGTTTTCCAAAATCTGGTTGACGAAAACCATATGATCTTTCATCTCAACTCATTCACGCTATTCTTGTGAAGTATCTACTTTAAGCTTGCCCAGCCGCGGCTTTCTTCTGAGCAGCTTCAGTCATCTCGCGCCTCTTCTTCTGGAAAATGGGCTCAAGATTTCCATCCAATGCTTCTTTGCAGAACTCTTCAAATGGCTTCCCAGTCAAGTCTGGGTAGAGCTCCTTGCCGATTTGGTAACCCAGATAACGGGCATACTCGGGAGTGTTGTCCCCTCGAAGACCCCAAGACTTGCGGTACTGCAACACAGACAGCTTGTGAGGGTTGGCTTTGTCATCCTTCGCCTTCACCATTGCGGCCTCGATATCATCAGACGACAGCTGCATTATGTCAGCTATAAGTCAGTGAGATGAGAACAGGAGGTACGTACGTATTGTCTATCGAGCTTCTCTCCGCTCAAACTTTCAATGAGGTCGTAAACTTCGTTTTGCGAGATCAATTGGGTGTATGCGAAAACCTTCTGGTTCAGGGTACGAGGATCCGCAACGATGCGAGCGACGTATTTGCCAATATCCCTTAGGTCCGTAATAGCAGACTTGACAGTGCCATCCCCTGCAATCCAGTTGTCAAACGGGCTGGCGACAGCATCAATGCGACCGGAAGCCAAGCGAGGCAGGGTAATCTGGTACCACCAGCCGACGTCAATGACGGTGTAGGGAAGGTAGAGTGTTTGGACATGGTCTAGGACATCCTCTTTCTGTGTGTCAAAGCTTAGCAGTTGTATCTCCTAGGCTCATCAGGAACGCTAAGTATTACCTGGTCACGGAACCACAACATTCCTCTAGCCGGCATCACGGTCCCGAAGAAGCAGGGGACGAATCGACCGACACCGGCCTTCTTCGACGCGCTGGCAAGTGGGAGCTGCTCGAGGAGGCTGTCTGCAACGATGGCGGAAATGACGACATCGAAGCCAGTGACCTGCTTAACGATTTCATCCTCAGGTCCTGTGAGGTCGGTGGAAGCTATCTTGACGCCCCTTCCTTTGAGGGCATGAACCTCGGGCTTGTCAAGCGAGCCGGGTCGGATGAGAGCAGTGACGTCCTGCGTCGTGCCAGTCAGCATACGCAATAATCCTGGCGACTATCAAATTTCTCAAACTCGTACAAATTCTGTATCTGGAGATGCTAGCAGTCCATTCACAATAGAAGTCCCCGTCTCCCCGGTGGCTCCGACGACTGCGACCTTCATTCTTGCGTTGAATTTGTCGACGAGTATACTGTGCTGAAAGTGCTTTGCGTGAAAAGGTATGACTGTATTATCTCACCGACTGAACTTAAGAGAGTGTTCTTTCAATCACTCATGTTTCGATGAGAACTCTGGGGTTTACATAGAGATTTATGTTGCAAGTGACAAACTTGCGTGAAATGGATCCCTAGTTGGGGAAGTCGAATATCATTCGCTCCCGCTGCCAAGATGAAATCATTGCTACCATGTTTACAAAGCAGAACACAAAGTCCGCAGAAAAGCGGGGAAAAGAAACGGGCTGGCCCGGCTTGAGACACGTTGAACGGGCGGAGTTTGTGGGTTCTCTGAACCGGGGTCCCCGCTTTCGGTTTCGGTTCCGGAAAGGCACTGACAGTCCGAAAGGTAGCAGTGATGCCGGGAACAGCGGCGCGGGCCAACAATACTACAATAGATGCCAGGCTGACTAGTCAGACTCAAGCTTAGAACCTACGGGAAGATCATTCGCCAAGTGTGACATCGTTGTTGTTCGCCCAATGCAGATCGTGAAACCTTTCCGCATACGGACAGTCTTTTCTTGCTTTCATGACTCCTTTGCTGTTATCTCACACATAGTGAGACATCAGCCAATCTGACAGAAGAGTGAATGCTTCTGAGCTAATATATATTAAGGTAATGTTACTATCTCGAATTACAGAGAGAGGTTGGCTCGTGACGAGGTAATCACAAATCCAAGTCGATGGAATCCTGAGCTTGAACCCACTAATCAAATCTCAAACCTTTTCTAGGCTTTGAAATGTATGAACATTTGGTTCCCAGCGATGTGTTTCTTGTATTTGGCGAATGAATTTCCCGTGACTCTGTCTTCGTCGTCGTCATCGTCTGCTTTATCGTCGTCTACCCGGTGGGCACGCTTTTCTTCACACCAAGTGCAAAGGGATCCGCTGAAACAGCCAATTGACTACAGGAAGCATTGAGTACGGTCTGCAAAGTTTTACTTCGGTCTTGAACTCCGTAGAACTCGACTCGTTGAACCCGACTCGAAATCGATTTTATCATCTGTGCTCTTCGTCACCATGGATTTCCGCTTTGACGATTTTTGTCCCTAGGGCAGGTAAGTATGTTTCGAAATCAAGCGACGTAGTCCCACGTATAGAGCATAGCTACGAGCTCTAAAAACGAACTTCGCCGCTTGTCTGCGCTCAGTGCCCGATGCCCAGTCGCGGTGACAGAGACATAACCCCAGTATCCGAAAGTAATACTCTGCTGGGAGCATAGCAAGGCCCGGCAGGCTTTAATGAGAGCAGTGTGAACCCGCAAAGGTGACATGGTATTTGAAATTTAGACCTGGTACAATTATACACAGTTATTTCGAGGCTGTATAAGTTGCCAGTGAAGAACGAGCTGAAAACCTTCGTGCGGTCTTTTGGTTGACCTTAATATGCGTGCGATATATGTAAAAACTGTATTTGTGGACGCTCTCTCGATACAACAAAGATCATCACACACTCCATAGTGTCTGGTGTGTTTTGACATCATTGCTTGAGATGCGCGTGTGAATCAGGGAGAAACAGACTTTACCAATCGAAGTGTCCTAGATTCCTGTAACGCCTAGAGCAGGAGGAGTATAAATAAGCGTTTGATGAGGCTAGGGAAGAACTGATGTAGCGTTTCTGACCAAAGGATTATGTGCGAGTAAGCCGCATCCACACAAGAGGCTTTCGAGGCTCGGTGTATTTAGAGTCAGCTTCAGGTAATCAAGTTCACAGTAGTGGCGAGATTACTGCTAAGAGCACGGAGGATCCGATAAAAAAACAGATGATCATTCCATAAGTTCTTTCAGGTCTTGAGCCCAAAAGAAATGCTGGCTGCTATGACGGATGTGTACGCAGAACATCGCAGAACATCGCGCTAGGCTCAGAAGATGGTCTATAAACTACAAGGGAGGGAAGGAAAGATGCATCAGAAAAAGGACATGAAGCACTGAACATTGGCTGGCCGTGACGGACCAGATTACTATTCCAAACTCCGGTAGGATCATCTGGATGGAGCGAAACAACCCAACCCCCTCCCCCCCGGCCTGCCAAACAACCAGTTTGACAACGTAAAGTTGCCATCCTTCCATGCGGGGTGGGAAATCCTATGACCTGTGTTTCAATCCGCAATTTGGACAAGCCTCAATGAAACATCGATCGTAAGAGGGGGCGATGGTAGCCGAGCCTTATGATCAACCACAGTTGATTTTGGTTTCAATTTCCGGCATACCCTACAGTGAGTACCATGTTTAAGCGTGATTCTGTCACCGACCCACACAGCCTACTTGAATATTTCAAAGCATGATCACCACACACTGTATAAGAACAGTTTCATAGGCTCATGGCTGAGTTGAACATGCGTTCTTATCACATTTCCGCTGACATTTCCGGTTGCTTAGCTGCACCTCTCCTAACAGGGAACATTGGCGACGCATCACCTTCCCAACATAGCTTCCCCATGGTCCTCCATCTGACACCGTTTCTCCCAAATATTAGACGTTCAACCAGTAGGCTGATACTTCGTTGACTTGGCGAGAAGAAATGATGCAGCGAGGCGTCCAATCGTAGAGGGTTCTCTAAAAGTCGACATGGGTTCCGCGGCAGCCCAGACCTTTCCGCAGCCTGATTTGGCTTCCACTGAGCCGCCTGATCCGATTTTCTTTCTGTGCACACCTGATGAGTGCCTTTTTGGGACTAATAAAACGTTTGCTTTCCCACTAAGTTGGGCAATGATTTGGTGGTTTAAACACCAAGAAACGACCGAAAAGGAAAACAGCAACATAATCCCCTTTCCTTTCCAAAAGAGCGCGACCTAATAACGCATAAAGCCGGTCCAAGAAATCAAACCCAATACTGCCTCTGAGTGCGCGGCACTCACGTCTCTCGCCATTGGAAAGAAGCAGTCTGACAGCGTAACCACATATATCGAGAGAGTTCCAACCGACTCAGCCAGTCATGAAGACATGGTATTTCTGGCTGCTTCTCAGCAAGAGGAAGCAAACCTTTATTGTTACAAGAGCCCGGCCAGTAGCGGTGGGTCGTTTTCGCGTGCCTTCCTGATGAGGCTGTGCTAACTTGTCTAGCCGGTAACTGCTTGTGGGCGACCGTGAACCGCCCATTTTTGCCGTCCAACAGGGACGAATCGCTGAGGTTCCTCGGGGTCTGCTTGTGCTAAGAGCCTAACAAATCAAGACTGTATCTAACTACTACGCAGGAATTTAGACAAGGTTCGGCAAACCGTGCGCGAGGTAGTACCGAATATAATCTATACCCTTTCATTACCCTCGTGTAAGTAAACGTATCTTAAGCACCCACATCAGCCCCACGCTCACAGACAAAAGCGGTGCTCATGGATATGGATACGACACCCATCACAAGATCAGTCTCGATCGTATGATCTTCCGACAGATCATCAAGGATTTCGAGCTTCCAAGTATGAGCGAGGAAGTGGTTCAGTCCATTCATGGGGTGTTTTGCAGCTTCGATGAGGTCGAGGAGCAAGATGAAATCACTCACAGTCCGGTTAAGTCTCTCGGTATGTAATTCCAAGGACGCACGATCATGACGCTCAGTCACTGACTTCCCAGTAGTCGTCACCTTGTCCACCTCCAAGTCTCCGATGAGGCAATCTTTCCTCTCGATGAGACTCCGAGTCGTGGAGAAGCAGTGCTCAATAACCTGCCTTCTACTGGAGGGCAAGCGACACGATCTCTGCAGGGTGGTCAGCAACATCCTTGCTCGCACGGTAGATTTCGACTGGCGGCACCCACTGGCCTTTCTTGTCGCGCTGCTTCGGGACATTGGGCAGGCCTCAGAGGTGAAGCGAAAAGAGTTGGATGACCATATCGTCAAGATTGAAATGGAGACCAATACGTGTATTCCCCCGCCGGTAGAGGGTCAGCCGGAGCCACTCTTCATCAAGAAGGTCTGTTGGCCCGAGGACCATTACGAGTGTATAGGCCTCCTACACAGGTGCAACAACCAGCTCGTCTTTGCCACCAGGGCCGTTGACGAGGAGATTGAAGCGTGGAGGCAACTGCAGGGTCTGCTGGAGGATAAAAGTTCGATATGCAACGTTGAAGGACTGACTAACAAGAACATCCAGACCACAATGCTGAACACGGTCAAGTTCCAGTTGACTCACACCAAAAGTCGAAGAACTCAGATCCAGGGCCTTAGAGACCGCGTTGCCGTGCAAATTGAGTTGGTAAGTACTTCAAGTCTTGAAAGAACATGGGGTGAAAGAGTCCCCTGTCTCTTCGTTATCCAGACATTGAGACGGCTTTTGCAAATTCGGAGACCCGGTCAACATTCATGTTGGTGTGGCTGACAACATTCCCAAGATCCATAACATGACGGCACACAAGGAGGCCTCGCAGACTACCATGATTGCCATAGTCGCGCTGATTTTCGCGCCTGCGAGCTTGATAGCGGTAATATTCTTCATTTGAACTTGATTCCAAGTTCTGCAATATGAGTCTGGATGTTACTGATTGCGACTTTTACGCAGACCATCTTCAGCGCCGGTCTCTTCGCGACCGACGACCACTCCTGGACCACCTACATAGCATCTACAGTCCCTATCACTTTGGCCATCTTTATACTCGGTCTCCAATTTACGAAGCTCCAGGCCACGCTTAGGCAAGGGTGGAAAGTTGCAGTAGGGAGATGGCAGGATGTAGGACAAAAGGAACCAAGGACGCCGGTTTGAACAACTGTCTCGAGAACATCCGCTGCGACACGATGTTGTGTTCCCTCTAACTAAGTCTCTTTGAAGGTAGTCAAAGTTACATGTAGACATTTAATGAAATCAATGGACTGTCACGAAGACAAGGCCTTGGACGATGCACGGATGGTAGTTCGAGCGCGCAAGGGTCACATAATCATCCATTCATATACAGGCGCAGTAACTCAAGATATCCGAGACGGTGTAAAAGTTGCCAACGGGAGTGGAACTCAAAGGGTTATCCAGTGAGACACTTTGGACAATTATTCAGTTTCCTGGTGGAAATTTGAGTCAGGCGATTGGACATGAATTGGCCATTGCGTGAAACTGGTCTTGGCGGCTACCTTGAGAGGTCACGAAGGAAAGTTCGAAACGGAGTTGACAGCAACCTCGCCACTGGGAACTAACTTTTGCTAGACTGGAGTTGACTATAAATTTACAGTGCCTTGCAAATCGCTTGCGTGAAAAATACTTTCGCGGGATCATTTCTCGTTAGAAACACCAATGTTTACGTCCCCTTCAAATTCACTTAGCGTACTCACCTCACCCCTCCTAATCAAAAGTCAACAGTCAAGACTGCATGGAAGTCCAGCTTAGTTTGATTGACAAAGCCTGCTCATCCCTGCTCCCCGGGCAAACAGCCATGTTGGAAGACACGGAGCTCCGCGGAGTCTACGATACTCTCCGTTCGTCTCGCGAGGGCATTTATCGCTGGGGCTTCTACCTCTATCGCACGACCTATGACGATCAGCCGCTCTGGGAACGCTACATCTCCAACTTCAGACAACAAGCCTTTGACTTTATCGCGAGAGACTCTTCAAGCAAGCGCGACGAAATGCAAGCAACTTTCCGGATATCAGTCATAGAGGATCGAGAGTCTCTGGATGGCGCATCTATCCAAGAGGTCCTGAGGCGATTTCAATCTTGGGCCAATGCTCTTCCGGATGAAGGCGACGAGAGCCAGGACATCCCAGCCAACGATAGCCGCGACTACGCTCGATTCAACCTTTGCCTTTATGTGGACATAGAGTGCCTGAGTTCATTGGAAACATCCATTTCTTTTGTCAAGGTAGTGAATGCACAGACCCCATTTCCTGACTCTGAGGAGGAATACTCGGACAGCGACGAAGACCTGACAGACAGTGGCGAAGAGTCTGAAGCGAGCGAGCACGATCCCGAAGACGATTGGATGTATCTGGAGTCCGAGTCGCTTTGCCGTTACTACGACATCATGATTCACGGAGCTGAATGGGATCGGCAGTCTGGGATGGTTAAGTACCCCAGGAAGCGCCCATGGGATCTTTAAGGAGGCGCACCTCCAGCGTGTTTTGGTCAAGACGAAACACCTCAACATCGTACCTACAAACAGGTACCGAAGCTTTCGCCACTTGGGAGACAAGTAGATTGAAATAGTTCCCTATGGCCTTAGCCTTAGCTTCAAGCCCATGAATATATATATACATTAAGTCTTCTTGATAATCACCACGCGACTGTCGTAGTCTCCTTCAAATGCGTACTGAATTCCAGTGTTCATCAAAGTCGCTCCAGAGTAGGTGCCATTGCCGTCCAATGAGTACGAGGCAGTTGGGTCCAATCCTTGCAGGCGAAGCCTCGGCAGGGCATGGTTGTACCAGGATCTGACCTGGTAGTAGAAGAGAACAGCCTGGGACCCGTCCTCAGAAATGACCATGGCAGCTGGCCAGTTGGACTCTTCAGGCAGGTTCAATCGCCACAGGTCACCCCCAATCACAATGGGATTGACAAGCTCATTGAGAGCCAGCAGTTCGGGGATCTGGACCTTGTCCTCATCAGAGATCTCAGCTGGGTTTAACTCGAGGCCGAAGGAGCCGCCCATCATGGCAACGTGAGCACGGAACTTGATGGGGATTGTGCGCGTGGTTTGGTGGTTGGGCACCGCTGAGACGTGGGCACCCATGGCAGCAAGCGGGTAGGCGAGGGATGTGCCAAACTGGATGGAAATGCGATCCAGAGCGTCAGTGTTGTCGGAAGTCCAAATTTGAGGGAAGTAGTGAAGGACACCGGGGTCGAAGCGGCCACCACCAGACGCGCAACCCTCCCAAAGAACATCTGGGAAACGAGAAGTGAGGGTCTCAAAGACGTGATACATTCCCAACATGTAGGAGAGGCCGATTCCAGGTGTAGGTGTCTCGTGAAAACCTCTGTTGTTGTCCCATTTGACATATGTGACGGGAGCGCTGGAAAGGATACTGGAAACCGATTCGATGATGTACTCCTGGACTTCTGGAAGAGCCACGTTGAGAACCAGCTGGTTCCGTCGGATCGTGCGAGGGTACGGCCCCGCGTGGAGGGCCCAGTCAGGGTGCTCGTGGTAGAGAGTCGAGTTGGGGTTGACCATTTCGGGCTCAAACCACAGACCAAACTGCAACTTGTCGGAAGAATTGGTAACTTGCAGATTCGTGACCTTGTTCACAAGAGCAGGCAGGCCATCCGGGAAGCGAGTAGGGTTGACCGTCCAGTCTCCAAGACCGGCTGTGTCGTTCAATCGGGGGTATTCCTGGCCAAACCAGCCGTCATCGAGAACGAACAGCTTGACGCCAAGTTGTGAAGCCTCCTGGGCGAGGTCGTAGACGGTACTCTCGTTGTAGTTGAAGTAGAGTCCCTCCCAACTATTGAGCAATGCCGGGCGAGGCTCGGTGACGAACTTGCTTCTCATGAGGTGCTTCCGGTAGAGTCGGTGAAACTTTCGAGACATGCCACCAATTCCCGTGTTGGAGTAGATGGCGACAACCTCAGGCGTGGTGAGGGTCTCTCCTGGTCTGAGCGGCCAAGAGAGTTGGTAAGGGTTGAAGCCGATCATGGCCCGGGTGAAACCCTGGGATCCTTTCTCAACCTCGGCAGAGAATGAACCTGTGTAGACTAGGGAGAATCCCCAAGCCTCACCCTGAGACTCGGTTGTATCCGGAGATACAAGTGCCAGGAAAGGGTTGTGGAGATGAGAAGAGTACCCGGTTGTGCTTCCGAACCTAGTTTCGAGTGGAATCAGCATAATTCCCTTGGCAGATCACTATCGCGTAGTTGGAACTCACCCTTGCGTGCCGTAGTCAATCTTCCGGCGGGTTCTCATGGCCTCTCGAGCCCAGTCTCCCCTTAGCTCGAGGAACTCCATGTCGTCGAATGGCAAATCAACGCTGAGACTTGCAGCCTTCTCCACCGTGATGTTTCCCTGGCCCTCATTGGTGATGTTGACACTCCGCACAATAGCATCGTACTTCGGGAAAATTGAGTAAGAGAGGTCGACAGCTATTGAACTGTAGTTGTCGAAGAGGGAAACAACCAACGTTGAGACGTCATTCTCAGTCCCAAACGTGGACGGAAGCCCAGGCAAGCCAGGCTTGCCCTGGACGACCCTGTGAGATCGATACTGGAGGTCACTGACGGTGTATCCAGCTGTCTCGCGAATCTGCAGTGCGGGGACCCTGAAGTCCCCACGACCAAGGTCAGGGTACTCCCGTCTGACACGGCCGATCATGTCCACCCATCCGTTGACCTCTGGAGCAAGCATCGCCATACTCTCAGTAGCCGAACCTCCAAAATGGTCGGTGAGGAGGTCGCCTGTGATCTCATCCACGTGGAAGCGGTACGATGTATGGTCACCATTGAGGGCAAAAGACGTGCCATCAACAACGATTCCTTCTCAAGGTCAGCGCTGCTGGACTTGAATTGACAATGGGTGTGCCTTACCGTTTGCGGAGGCATTCTGGGCTGATGTTTGACCAACAAACACTGTTGCGGAAGCAGCCAAGGCAAAATGCCTCAGCCAGTTGTTACCGACCATATTGAGGGCTAAAGTGGTCGAATCACCAATGACAATTGGATGCCAGATGAGCTCGCCAGAGAAGTGCGATGTTCTCGAAAGTCCTGGCTTCCATCTGACTTTTTCACGGCGGAAGAACCGGTATTTATGTCACTTTCTACCTGCATATGCGGCTCGTCCGGGTCTCCAAGAATCTCGTGATGCATCCGCTCAAGTCACGACCCATCGTCAAAATTGTCGGCGGTTCCCCTCTCAAAGATCAGCAGGGCAAGAAAAACAACTCCTCCAACATTGCACCCGAGAGCCAAAAAGGTAACGATCAACCTGCAGGATTAGTTTTCCGCAGCTAAACCGCAGTGCCAGAAGCACCGGATGCAACGTTCGGCCGGATCACAATTTTGGGCAACATGTGGCGCCAAACCCAATCCTGTTAGTTGGAGATGAGGGGTAGCTAGGCCGGGGTATCACTGCAGTGGAACACTGGGGAATGGGGCAGATTGGAGTGCGCCCGGCCTGGGGTAAGCCAGTTTATTCTGTCACCTGTGTAGCCGGGGAACTGTCCGGCAAACACTCCGGGCTGAAATCTCTACGCATTCGATCCTCTGAGTAATAGAGAAACTCAAGCTCGAAGTTAAGCATATGGATGTTTGCTGGCAATCGACTGAAGCCTCGAAGAAAATCTCAGGCGCACACAATGTTCCTGCTTCGCATCATTCACCGGTGAAACAATTTGTTTCTCGCTGATGCCGATGATGACCCCACTGTTGTTAGTGCCGCCAAGAAGACCGTTGGTCTGATCCTGATCGCGGAACGTCATCGTGGGGTTGAGTGGTATAAAGTTTTCCGCCAGTTTTCCGCCGGCACCACTATTACAGGAAATCCCCACTCACGGTAAGCTCAAAAGGCGGAGTAACTATCTATTGATTGGCTATTTGCGAAGTTTACTCCAACATCTTTCACATCGTTTATTCTCGTATGATTTTCTAGAATCATCATCGGCACCAAGAAAGACGGTCTATCGTGGGGCCGGACTGATCTGGCTCTTTGTAACTCGGCCCTATTGTGGATTCTTGGGACGTCGAAATGAATGGAAGGCTGGCAACTGGCTGATTGCAGAGAAGAGCAGGCACGCTGACCCAAGCTCCTGTTTTGCGGAGATATTTCTTGTCCTCAATCGTCGCCATGGGGAGAATAAAGCTTTGCTTTGTGTGATATAGGCCGAGCCGTTATTGGAGCTTCACGTGGAGGCTGTTGCAGGCATCTATCGACATTGAAAGCACACGCATCGCCGAATACGTTGTTTCAAACGAGAGCAGACAGATTCAGGATTTGTTGTCAGTGACCTTTTAGCTCGGACAGAGACGAAAGCGGAATTTGCAGCTGGCGACGACTTACAGGCTCTGACAAGCCTGGCGTTATCTTATATAAATCTAGGAATAGCATGATCACGATCGATTTGATGATCACCGTTAAAGGCTTTACAGCGGGGAAGGGATGCTTTGAATAGAATGGGAATCCTATAAGTCCAATATAAGACAAGAACTACTACTAGGAAAGGTAGTTGGTTGTGCTTGAGCTAATTTTGCTTACGAAGTTCACCAAGCATGATAAGACTTCGCGTGAAACGAAAGTAGAATCAAGGTGTATAGCCACAAAGACGACAGGCTCTGTGGTAATCCCGGATCCGGAACATAAAACAAGATATGTTCATAATGAAACACAAACTAAATCTGTCGATGGAGGAAAGTTGACAAACACACCAGTACAGATAAAAGTTAGAACTAATGAGACGTATCGGATAAACTCCACTGGCAGGCCTTTCATTGGTATCTCCACTCAACATCCTCCCAGCCCTGCCTCCTCGTCAACGTTGCCTTCTTCGACTTGCTCCCGTATATGGGCGATCGCAAGCCAGAGTGCTCAAAGAGCATTGTGTGTCCCGGCACCTGAACCCCCTTCACCTCAAAGCCGACAGCCAACACGGCCAATGTTCCCAAAAGCTCGGAGAAGGCAAAGTTGCGACCAGGGCACAGATGCTTGCCACCACCAAAGGGAACGAACGATTCTTTGGAGCCCTTGGTAATCTCAGGAGTTGGCCTGAGCCATCTCTCCGGGTTGAAGGTCTCTCTGTCATCACCCCAGACCTCCTTTTTGTGCATGACAGACGCGCTCCACTGAACCTCGATTCCCTTCTTCAGGAGGTACTCTCTTCCCGTCTCGTGGTCAGTCAGAGTGGTGTCCTTGTTCATGACCATTCTTGCTCCAGTGACGGTGTTCTCAAAGCGTAGGGTTTCGCGGTATGAGGCAACCAGGTAAGGGCACTTGTTTCCAAGCGCCATGACGTCGACATTGGCGACACGACGACCACCTTCTTCAGCGATGGTGATGACACCAGCAGTCTCTACCTCCTTTCGGAGACGATCCAGATACTTTGGCTCAGAGAAGATGTGGACCAAAAGCCAGAACATTGACGGCGCCGTGTTGACCGTTGATGCAACGGGAAGTGAGTCCATGGCACCGATTGTGACGTCGGGGAGGCCGAAGGATCGCCAGAAAGCTGCGCGGCCACGGATCACAGCTGAAACAGACTCCCCTTGATCGAGCTTTTGCATGTAGAAGCCAGCCAAGCCCTTGACGATAGTCATTCTGGCTTTCAACGCCTTGCCAGCAATGATCTTGGTAAGCCATCCATACTGCAGCTTTCCGAGGCCAGTCTCATATTTCCTGAAAAGAAAATATTTAGTAAACCATACAATTCTTTGAGATGACGGGGAAAATTACTTACCAGATAGAGTCAACTAGCTCAGGATTGTTGAACGGGCTGTGCTCTCCATACAAGGCCCGGGTGGTGGCGGTGCCAATGATGTCTCTCGTCCAGTGGTAAAAGTCGCTAATCTCTACGGGAGACCCAGGCTTGACAGCATTGAAACGGTCGCCGATGTAGTGCAGTGCGTTCAGGTTCATGTTCAGCAGGTTCTCTCCCGAAAGAGCCGCGATGGTGATCTTAGAAATCTCCTCGATAGCGTTCTCCCGAACAAGCCTCCTCGTAATCGTCACATCAACACCCATAGCTTGAGCAATCTCCTCAATGCGGGCACCAAACTCCAAGGTCTTGTTGCGCATAGCGCTTTGGACCAGAGGTGCCGTGTTGATCACGTACATCTTTTTGTTAAGAAGGGGAAGGGTGCAGATAGGCAGCTTTGTGTTTTTGCTGCATGATTGGCCGTTAGTACGTGTCATCGCCACCGAGACATCACAGTATTGGAGTTGTGGTTGAGGATACTTACGCCAGCTTTTCATATACTCCCGGGAACTGAGTGCGAACGCCGAGAAGATGGCCAATGATTGGCATGTTGCCCTTGAGAACAGGAGGCTCGCGAGGGTCAACGGGCGCCGAAATCAGCTTGTCGATAACAAGGAGCAATGCGAAGACAACAGCAAGTGCTGTGGCAACCAAAGAGACTGGAGAGCCTGAGGTGAGGCGCCCAAGCAGCGTCGCTGCAGCCGTCGCATCGATAGGTGCCTTGTCCGCCATGATTGCAGAGAAGAGCGGACGAGCAATAGAAGAGAACAAGTGTAGAGGGGAGGAGGATGGGAAACTGCAGGAACTATGTGATGAGTGCCATCTGTAGGCCGATTTATATCAGTCGACCCGCCCAATGGTATTGTTAACGGCATCTGTCAAGGCAGCTTGACAGCATGCTATGCAGTACAACAGTTCGGGCATTGAGTTCGGATGGTGAAACCTTCTCAGGCGTTGTGCCTCACTTCGGAGATGGGACCCTTACTGGCGGCTATTGCCAATTCATGGAATTCCATTGGGAATTACACTGAATGTCGCTAATCTGCCGCTGTTGGGCCAATTGAAGGCCCCTGTAGCGCTTGGCTAGTTGCCCAGACGTATCACTGCCACGGTTGATCTGGCCGACCGTTGCAACGCTCCGCTCTCGGTCTCGGTTTCGGGGTGTTGCGCAGTTCAATACGATCCCGATAGCCTGCTGGACTGCTCCGGTGTTATTTGATATAAGAGTCGGAGACGGAGAAAAGGAAAACGCAATGTAGTCTCAAGCGAAGCCATTACTCCATTAATTCATACCAAACCCACCCTTCATCTACACAGATTCGTTGCTCATCTCAAACATCATGGCGACCATTACTGGATTGCGTGTCATTGTCGCTGGGGCGGCCACTGGTGTTGGTGCCGGCACAGCGAAACTGCTCGCCGCCCGTGGGGCCAAGGTTGTCGTAGCCGACATTAACATTGCTGCAGCAAAGGATGTTGGTGCCGAGATCAACAATTCTGGAGGCAGTGCCACCGTCATCGAGTTCGATCTTGCGGATGAGCAGTCCATCAAGAATCTCATCGAGAAGGGCACTGAGTGGCTGGGTGGGCTTGACAGCCTGCTGAACATCGGGGCCGATCTCAGCCCCAAGACTTTGGGCAACGACCGAGCGGTGCACGACATGGACGCTGAAATCTGGCATCGGACATTCCAAGTCAACACCACGGGTTACGCCTTGACGACGAAATATGCTCTTCCTCACCTGAAGCAGGCCAGTGGCGGTACCATCATCAATATTTCCAGTGTAAGTCCAATTTTGTGTTTGTGGCATTCTAACTCACGTTGATGACTGACAAACCGTAGATGGGTGGGCACTACTTGGGTACTCCAGAGCCACTCCGAGTGGCCTACGCTGCTTCGAAAGCGGCCGTGCATGCCTTGACACGTCATACAGCCACAACATATGGCAAGGACAATGTCAGGTGCAACACTGTTGCCCTGGGGCCTATCTTGACTGAGACTCTCCAGAAGTCCATCAACGCAAGCCCTGCCATGCAAGAGGGCTTAAAGAAGGTACCGCTGCAAAGGTTGGGGAAGCTGGAGGAGGTGGCAGCTCTACTAGCATTTATGATATCCTCAGATGCGGCATATGTCACGGGTGATATCTGGTCAATCAACGGAGGAACTCATGTCATGACCTATACTTGAAATGATTGATTGAATGGAGCTTCAACGACATAATGTGTACAGAATTTCAAGCTTCTGAGAAACACGAGATGAAATGACAGAACTCATTCACGCAAGATTAATAGACGGCAGTCACTGTTGGTTATGCATTGCTACATTAAGTGCATGAAATCCGGCACCAGAAAACTGTATGCAATTGAGAGAACTGAGACTAACTTCAACCAGCAAATGATGACCAACACGATTACGGGAGATGTTTCTACTGCCACTGTGACGGTCACGATCACCGCTGGAACCAAGACTATCTACCAGAAGAAGAAGCGCAATAACCGTCCTGCATGCCCACCTGCTCTGCGTCTCTTTGCCGAGAGTCGTATCTCAAGTGCTTGCAGCTGTATCGCCCAACCTATCACTAGGACCGTCACCGCCACTGCCAAGGTGACCGCATCGGGACCTCAAGCTACATAGACTGCTCCTGGGAAAACCGTCATTGTCACCGTTACTCAGACGGTTCAGATCACCAGCCAAACACAAGTCACCCAGACGGTCGCCGGAGATGCAATTACGCAAACCGTTACCACTACGGTCACCCCCATTCTGGTCAAGCCCAAGATCTGTAATGAGAGAGGTCTCCCAGGACCAAACGCTTTCAACTATGATGCGAACTTCAATGACTGCATCGCTTCATGCAAGACGGACAATAGGTGCCTCAGCACTGGCTTCTATATCGTAACCGACCCTGGCAGTGGTACGAGACTGGAACCTGCAGGAAATACGACAAGTCTGTCACGGATTCGGCGGACCTTGGTCCTGGATATTACAACTTCAACGACAAAGCTTGTTAAACTTCTGAAAGATAGATATTGCCTATCTCAGACAGACACAAATAAGATACGAGTCCCATGTTTGACCAAATCCCGCTGGGCGAAAAAGCCGTTCAATGTCTTTTTCCATGAACCCTCTTCCGCTCAATCTTCCTGGCCTCTGCGTTCGACTTCTCTGATTTACGCTTGGCTTTATCTTTGGCTTTCCTCTCGAGAGCCTCGATTCTATTGGGCAGTGGCTGGGGCGAGGGGTTGCCTCTGGGATCCCATATTGAGTCCTTGATCCAAGGGTTGTCGACATAATAGTACCTGTTCCAGCGCCCCATGTCCAATTTCTGCAGACAGCGTCGCCAAAAACGTTTGTGATCGCGACTTGCCTCGTGCACCTTGTTTTGCTCCACGGTCAAGCCGTTGATAGCTCTCTGCTGAGCGTCACGAGCAGCCTTTTCTTGGGCGCGGCGTGTCTCCGTTTGCTTGGAAGACGGCAAGCCATAAAGCTTGATTGGAACCTCGACGTCCTCAGGAAAGCCTTCAAGAGCGATGTAAATGTCCTGCTGGTTGTTGAACTCGTCAAAGCCTTCCGGGATCCTCCAGAAATCCTGCCAGTTGACAAGATAGTTTGGGTCCGCTCCAAAAAAACGAGTCTTGACGATAGTCTCTAGATCGAGCAATATGTCGAAGA
Organism: Colletotrichum gloeosporioides; assembly: GCF_011800055.1. Lineage (NCBI taxonomy): Eukaryota > Fungi > Ascomycota > Sordariomycetes > Glomerellales > Glomerellaceae > Colletotrichum > Colletotrichum gloeosporioides. The sequence continues at coordinate 224,110 of NW_025544714.1, read as the reverse complement.
ATGTCACATACCGGCTGTGACAACAGTAATCGAAACAGGAGTCTCGCGATGGTGTGATATCAAGAGATCGAGCGGTCTGGACGTAGATTGTCGACCAGTGCATACAAGATTCTTCTGTGTCCAAGCCTGCATAGCCGATGACATCCACGTCGGGGTCCCGGCAGAATGGTATGAGGCCCAGCATTTCGATCTTGAGTTTCGGATTGGAGAGCCAAGCCGCCATGTGCGACTCGTGGAACTCCTTCCCGAAGAGGAGATATGGGGGAACTTGCAATGATGACAGCGCCGACAATTTTGAAACGGAACCCCAGAATAGGGACTCCCGCCAATCTTCATCTCTTTCCAAGCCGGTCGCACCGAAGTATTTGACGTGTCCTGACGGATTCAAGGATAAGCTCGTGTTCGTAATGCTGATGTGCTTGATCCAGGTAAGTGTTTCGGGACGCAGGGCGTAGTCAGTTGCACCGATCACGTCCCATCCGGCCAAGCAGCAAAAGGTGTTGTGAGACCAGAACATTGGGGCTGCCTCTTCATGCACCCGACGATTGGCTAAAAGCAAGTTCATTCCCTCTCTTTTGGCGCAATCACAATCTGTAGTAGTGGTGACGCCTCTTTCATCGATGTTAACCGAGATCATGAGGAACGGTGGCGGCTCCGACATTCGAGGGTTGAAGGTTTTGCAGACGCAATTCAGCTTATGTCTCTTGTCCCATCGAAGGACTGGGTCAATCAGAACAAGCTTGTAAATCTGGTATCGAATGTCAATCGGGACAGTGAAGAATCCGAGTTTTCTTGGTCGAGGAACCGTCCATTCCGACACCTTCTGTCGAATTTTGAGCACGATCGGCGGCATCGTGAGAGTGGCACGCAAATAGCGGGATTAGATGGGGTGTTGAGGCTGTTCGATCGAAATGGTCAAGAAGATGTGTCGGCCAGCACGATCGCATGTAGGATTCTTAACCACGTGCGACGTTTAGACTGTGAACATTCAATAAACTTCTGGAGGATGTCACTGGCCATACAAATACCCCAAAATCAATCCGGGACAGCAATGAAGTAGTTATCTCAAAAAGAAAATAGGATGAAGGCATGGCGTTGACAATGAGCTTTGAGTCAACTAATAGAAAGGGTAGATGGTATTTCGAATGCCTTTCATTGAAAGAGTGGGAGCCTAATGTCGAGTCTCCTCGTAGACTTCAATGAAGCGCTCAGCTGGATCCTTCCAATCTTCTCTCCATCTGCTCAATGGCGGGCGCCCTTCTACTGCATCGCCTGCACTCCACAGCATTCTTGCTCGGTCTAGAGACTCGGTCACTTCATTATCCGGACAAAGAACCCAGAACTGGTCTTCTAGCATTTTCTTCTCCAAGTATTCCACCACCTGTTCCGGCCACCATGCGCCATCGGGCTTGGATAGACTCATCTGCGGGGTTCTCCCACCCATGCCGGTGTGCGTCCATCCAGGGACGAGAAGATGTACTGATACCCTTTCGGTATTTCGCAAGTCGAAACTGAGCTGCTCCGCAATGGAACTTACTGCTGCCTTGGACGCGTTGTACGCAGGGTAGCCGGGTGGATTTGTAATGCCCTGCTTCGAGCCGGTGATGACGATAGTAGATCGACTGCCAGCTTCGGCGCTCGCTTTGACGGATGGAAGGGGCGCGCCAATGCCAAAGACCACTCCAAAAACATTGGTATTGAAGGTGGTATGAAAGGAGGCTACAGAGTCAAAAGAAGACTCGGGCTTGATCCCTGCGTTCAAGACCAAAAGAGCAACACGGCCTGAAGGCTGGTCAGTAACGTCGCTGTAGAAAACCACAGAGGATACCATCACGTACCCGAATATTCGTCATCAACTATCCTTCTCAATGCTACCCAGTCATCAGACTGACTGACATCCATGTGAACTGCTTTGATGGATTGACCGTATGTTTCCATGACATACTTGACGGCGTGCTGGTCCTTGTCGCAAGCGATGACAAACATGCCTGCTTTGACACATTTTTGTGCCAGTGCCAGACCAATGCCAGAGGCTCCTCCTGTAATAATGGCGAGGCCTTTCTTCTCAAAAAGCTTCTCCATGATTGTAATCGGCAATCAAAGGTTCCTTTCAACAGATACGTCGTCAATGCCAACCTCACTTGCGCCACTCATCGTCCGGAGATTGCGCTGTTAGTCAGTGCAGTGATGGACGCCAGCAGAGAGTCTCTGATATCAATCAGAGGATGACAAATGCGCAAACATAGAGATACAAAGTTACTTTTGTTGCGCCAGTGAGATTGTGTTGAAATCCTATCTTGGTTTTGATCCGATATGAGGCCGAAAGCGGGCCAGTCATTTGCGCCGGGAAACATACCCATCAACGGAGTACGCCCGATTTCCCGGCTGATATTTCCCGACAGCTGTAATCTAGGTGCTTTCTGGGGCCCATATGCCGTCCTATCCTTTCGTTATACCAAGTCTAGTTCACTTCCGCCTCTTGCACCTCCGTAACGGTCCGTGCTGGGGTTGTTGCGATCCACGAACCCATATCTGGTTTGCGATATATGTCCATTTGGGCTCCCTTCATGTTCGCTCTGACTTTCCTTCATTTCTCTGTTGCCGGAGGCTTGAGTTGACGGGTCACCATCGATTCCATACAGAAACCAAAGGACAACTCCAACCATCAACGCGCCACCAACAATGTTACCCAAAGTGACGGGGATGACTGATTGATAGATGAACTTTCCAACGCCAAAGTTCGTCCCGTAAAACATGCCAATGGGAACAAGGAAGAAATTTGCGATCGAGTGCTGATAGCCGAGACAAACACTACACAAATCCGTCAACTCAATGTCATGCTGCGACGTCGAGGAATTGAAGAATTCGACTCACAATGCCCATATCGGTATCCAAATGCCAACGATCTTTGAGAATCCATCCCTGCAGCTTGAAGACATGAACACCGCCAGACCAACAAGCCAATTACAACCGATGCCTCTCGTAAAGTTATAGCCCCAGTTGATGTTCACTCTGCCCTCTGCCTGAGTAACAGCGTACGTGGATTGCGCATCGGACTCTAGCGCATTACTCCACCAGGAAAAAACTCCTGCGAAAAACAGACACCCTGCGAGGTTGAAGATGTAAGAGACTACCCAGTTTCTTCCAAGGTCGTACCACGACGTCTTGTGTTGCAGAGTTGTGTACATCATGACAGCCATGTTGCTGGTTACCAACTCGACATTGGTGAAAATCGTCAAAACAAAGCCGATTGGAAAGGTAAAAGCTGCCACAAGTGTCGCGAGACCCGGGTCGGAAGAACGTAGGCTGGGAGAGCCGCCTGCGACGACAAGATTGAAGAGTGATCCAAGGGAAATGAAGATGCCGCCAAAAAAGGATTTTACAATGAGGTCGCCTAGTGATAGCTTCGCTTTGGAGAGCCCGGAGCGAGTTATGATTTGACAGGAATTTTGAGCCGAGTGAGCATCGGCATTTTCGTAGAGACCCTGCATGTTAGGATTTAAAGAGGGTGGCCGTGCTCGAGCTTCCGCGTCAGGCATCGACATGTTGAACTGTTTCTTGTTCAGAGGCAGATGCACTCTTCATGAAAAATTTCGCTTGGTAAGGTTCAATCCAACTTTATAGCTACCATGGCGGCACGTTGCTCTTACGTCGATATGATGTTGCGGAGACATTAGAGTGGGTAGATGACAGTCAGCTGTCTGTAATTGCAACCTGAGTTACTGATCATGCCCGGCCGGCTTATCCGTTCGTAACTCCATCCTAGATATGACCGATTCTGAGTGCCGAGTCGAGACCTCTCGATGTAAGAGTAGAAGTTGCATGATGAGGGCGAAGCAAATAATTCGCTATCGATGAGAAAGTGCCTCATTGAGAGAGGAGGAGGAATTGTGGGTCCTGTCTCCGACCGAACGCCCGCCAACGATCGGATCGGCCTGGGTTGAGATAAGAGTGGGCCCCGGGAAATCGGAAATTGTTCTGAGAATCCCCGATGAACGGCCGGTCCGGGCCTATTTGGTGGCTGAAAAACAAATTCGGAAGTGGGGGCTGGCGTTGTGATGTCCCTCACCAGAATGTGTCGCGGTGACGTAGTGGAAAGACATTTGTCATCATCAACCTAGGTATCGAAGCCTCTGCACTACTGCGCGGGGAACTGGAATGCCGATGTCAGAAGTAGTTTAACAAACACTGAGAATACCGCGTCGTAGCAGAGTCGTCCTCGCGCTTGCAGAAACAACGCAATACCAGAGAGCATTGTCATCCTCTCTGCACGTCAGCACTTCAGCCTCCAACAAAAAGCACAATGGGTATCGAGGGAAAGAACGTTCTGGTGGTGAGTCTCAGACCACTTCTGGGACATCATGATTACTATCTAACAAGGTACTATAGACTGGGGCCTCCATGGGCATCGGTGAAGCTATTGCTACGGCTTTGGCTGCGAAGGGCGCCAACTTGGTTCTCCTGTCTAGATCTGAGGCGAGTCAATGTTCACCAGGTTGAAGCTGGCAATTGTCAATTTGCAGGCTGACCGAGACGATCCATAGCGAACATTGGCCAAGCTTGCGAACAAGCTTTCACTCACGCACGGAAACCTCAAAATCATTTACCGTGCCGCTGATGTTGGCGACTTCGACTCCGTGGATAAGGCCATCGCATCAGCAGTTGAGGCCATGGGGCAAATAGACATCCTGGTCAACAATGTAAGTAATCTGTCTCCGAGAATTTGCAAAAGCAACTTACAAAGCATGTAAACAGGCTGGCCTTGCTTTGGGGGCCCCTGCGACGTTTCCCGAGCTGAAGATTCAGGATGTCATGACCATGGCCAGCACCAACGTCAACGGCATGATGTATGTCACGCATTCAGTCCTTAACAGATCGATGATGAGGGAGAAGCCCGGCAAAGGAGTTATCCTGAACATCACGTCCGTCACTGGCTTGGAAGTTCCGCCTTTCCCAGGTGAGGCGGTTTATCATGCGAGTAAGGCTTTCCAGGAGGCATTCACGAACTCGATTCGCAACGAGCTGGTAAAGACCGACATCAAGGTTTTGGCACTTCGGCCGGGTGTTGTCACCACCAACTTCCACTCCCAACGAGTTGGTCACGACAAGGAGAAGTACGATTCTTTCATCGAGGGATATGAGTAAGCTGTTTTGTCGGATCAATGATACGCGAGGTGGCTAACAAGTTGATTCTAGTCCGCTCATATCCGACGACATCGCTCAGGCGGCTTTATATATGCTAGACCAACCGCCCAACATCTCTATCAAGGCTTTGGATGTTGTGCCAACTGGTAGGGCTTGTTAATACCCCGATCGAGGATCTCGATACTGACAAGATTCAAGCCCAGAGATCACTAAACGTGTTCGACAAAACATGGACCGACCGAAGCCACTGAACAAGCCCCTAACAGACGGGGCGCCTGTTACTTTGGAGGACGCCATGGAGTTAATCGCGACGACAATAATCTTTAGAAACAGTACCGCATATTGCCTTCGTCGCCGTCAGTGGTAGAGTTTGAACACAGTCAACAGACATTGACTTGACGAGTCCAACGTCTCTGTTATTGTTTCGGCTTCTTTTCAGGGATGAGATTTCTTTCAATGGCACCTCCACCGTCTTCCAGTCCGACCCAAATCAACTTACACGTGTCTATGATTAAAAAGGGCCTTTTCTGAGGTGAATAGCGAGATATCGTCGGATTCTCATCAAATATCGCCGTCCTGCTCAAAAGATTAGCGCCTCCTAGGCAATGTTCTGGTCCCTGGCCAGACCACAGGTAAAAGATCCGGAGAGGTTCGTGGAGTGATCCCCAAATTTCGAGCGTCAGATATAAAAGATAGGTTCGCGTAGGCGACCCAGCCACTTTTGGACAGCGTTGGCAAAACACTTTGAGGGTTTGACGCCTCTGATGTTGCCGACTTCGACATCGTGATACTAGGTGTGTTCATATTTTGCTAGCGTTTGTCGGGCCAGCCAAGTCAATGTCAATATCATCTCGAAAAGCGCCGCCGATATTATTTAAATGAGCATAATGCGGCATAGTCAAGGGTGCTCTCGTCACAATGATAATAATATTGTTGTTCGTTGCAATCTTTTTGTTTTCTCGAACACACACTTGTTCAAGCGCACATGCGTGGATTGTAGTGAGCACACCATTCCTGCTTTCAACCCAGAATAAAGCCTTTCATACACGACGCATTTCCTTTGTTTGTTCAAGGCAATGCCTACGCTCGCTACATCGGTGCCGAGCCGGCCTACTGCTGCCAAGTACACAAATAAGCCGTCGGGGTTAAGAGGTGCTCGTTTCCGCGCCAAGATCTACTTACCTGCACTGCAGCAGGATTCGTATTGGAGAACCCCTGCCGGTCAGTTGACGGAGGCAAGGAGGGTAGTGATGCAATTGCTGAGCGGTGTACATTGCATTTTAACCGCGTTAGTGCTCGGTCACTGCGAGCGCGATATGACTCATCTTCCTCTGCCTATCAGACGAACCTGTAACCGAGATTCCCTGACGTTTTGCAAAGGAAAATCATGTCATACCACATACGAAAGCTGTACTTCTCTGGAAGGTCTTCGGCGCGGATTTGTTGATTGACCCGAAGCCGAATGCGCCGCTTGATTCGTTTCGACGCTCTACCTCCACTGACATGCCAAGGTCATGAAAGCCATCTACAGATCTTGAAAGTGAACTGCTAAATCGATCTTTGGTACCTTCCGCTTCTGCACACCTTCCTTTGTCAAACATGACTGTCCCGCCTTGCTGTGTAAAAGCCTTCGAGTGGGATGGCACCCCCGTCGGCCGCATTGACAAGATCAACGACCTGCAGGTCTATGTCACCGGCAACAACCCTGATGTTGGAATCCTCTACATTCATGACCTTCTCGGATGGAGTTTCCCGAATGCCAGATTACTCGCCGACCATTTTGCCCGGGAAGCGAACGCGACTGTGTACGTACCCGACTTCTTCGGCGGAGAGGTTCTACCATTTGAACCCATTCTTCAAGGGCGATGGCACGAAATTGACCTAAAGGGCTACACCATGAGGAACTCTCGCGAGATCCGAGAGCCTGAGATCTTGGGGTTTGCTGGGACCCTGCGTCAAACGCATAAAAAGGTTGGAGCAGTGGGATATTGCTACGGGGGATGGGCTGTTTTCCGTCTGGGCGCGAAAGAACATCAACCTCCTCTGGTGGACTGCATCACGGCAGGGCATCCAAGCTTGCTTACCAAGGAGGATATCGACAACGTCGCTATTCCGGTTCAGGTTCTAGCCCCAGAGCACGACCATGTTTACAACGCGGAGCTGAAGTCTCACTTCTTTGAGACCCTTCTCAAAAAAGGCATCGCCTTTGACTACCAGCATTTCCCTGGAGTGGAGCATGCATGCTTGGTCCGCGGGGACCCGGAGAAGCCCGGTGAAAGAGATGCCATGGCAAGGGGCAAAACCTCAGCCGTCAGCTGGTTCAATCAGTTTCTTGGCTGAAATGAAGATTTCTATTCTCCACGAAGCATCTTCACCTACTTGTTGCGGACAGCAGGTCGTATCATGGCTCTTCTCTTAAGTTGGGAGTCATTTGTCGGTCAGTACAATCGTACAGGGCAAAGGCCCAGAGAAATTCAAATTGAATATTGACGTATGTATTTGTCATTTTGGAAGGATGTGACGTAAGTGAATGAGCTGTGCAGAAATCAGACGTATGATGAGACTTGAAGACACACTCTCCAATTCATGGACAAGGAGATGGGCGCCATGAAGCATCATGCCTTCCTCAGAGTATACTGTGTCCCAAGGCCGCTGGTACTACACACAGTCACCTGCCTTCTAAAGCTGAAAGACCACCCATTCGGCACCGAGCACGCATTCAACCCGTTCACTGGAGTCCACAGTGTGTACAAAGTTGCCAAAGGCCCTGTTCCGCACACGCCAAACCCGCTTCTAACTTTGGTGTGTGTGAATCCATCTGGCACCGCGCAAGCCTCTAGTCCGTTCGTCGGAGTTCGCAACATGTAGAAATTGCTGTTCTGACCTGGGTTGCATACGCTCAGGGTGCTTCTGACTCTTGAGTAAGCGAATCCGTTCGGGACTGAGCAAGCCTCAAGACCATTAATTGGCTTGCGTAAAGTGTATTGTTTGGCGAACCGGCCGACCTCGCAGACATTTAGAACGTCTCGAACAAAATTGTACGTGAAACCTTGGAAATCCCATTGTTATTTAGTTCCTCCATGGATCGATGGTACCCGACAGAAAGTTTGAGAAAAGTCCAAGGAAGATGAAAAAGGTCGGGGGATTTAAACTCACCTGGGGCAGTTTGACAAGAAGCTAGACCGTCCCGTGGAGCAACGACAAAGTATTGCATGTGGGTTCCGAAACCGCAAGTACCAAACACTGCTTGCTTCCTGGTGTAGACTGCACCTGCAGGTATGGTACAGGACCAAAATCCGTTGATAAGCGGGTCTGAAATGCATTAGACCTGCGGAAAGATGCGAAGATTCAAATTGGATCAGATAATTCTTACCGATAGCTCGTCGCGACATGCCACTATCACCGGCGACGTGATACGGGCTTGGTGGAGCGGGCGTGGAGGCAGACAAAGCTGCAAGAACCAGGAGGAGCAGGAACTTCATGTTGTTGAGGTAACGGTGTTGAACGATGGGGTGATACTCTAAATATTCGATACATCCATCTCAGGAGGGAACTCGGGGATTTATATGTCTGATCACCCTCGTTGCAAACACATTAGATCGGATCTGGGGTTGTCTGTTCTTCCACAGGCTACAGCGGCTGCTTCATGCAACACCGATGGGGCTCAAATGCTGTAGCATGTATCGAAAGCTCTTCGATGTTCCTAATGCTCCTCGCGAGGCTTGAAATTTAAAGTATTGGCCTATTCCTATTTGAGTCTATCTCCGACTACTTCTCTTTGATCTTCGACCCGTTATCGACGAATTCGGTGCATCGACAAACACGCCAGACAATGAGGCTAGCGCATGTTCACTTCAGTTGGGGCTGAGCCAAAGCTCGACACGTACAATTTTCTCTGATATGCCTAGATCTTCTAACCTAAAAGGTTGAGCGGTAGTTGCCGGAGGCTTGCCTGGATGCAGTCACCTGTCTTGGAAGGTCAAGGGCCGTCCTTTACACGTGTGGGAGTCAAGACTTGGCCCGGAAATCTCAAATGGCAACTGCAAGTGATTCAATTGGCAGGCGCTTTGCTTGACTACAGAAACATCTGTATCTTGATGGCGCAGCAATGGGAAGTACAAGAATGAGAGGAGGTCAAGAGGTGTTGTGACGAATTATTTTTGGACTTCCTGGCATCAGATATCACGTCTCTTGGATGATCTTTCTCGAAAACAGCAACGAGGGTAGAGGCTTAACACTCTAGTATCTCGCTGAGTTCCTCTGAAGTCATCGCCAGTTGATGCCAAAGCCTCTGCCTCCCACATCCAGAGGACTTCCGAACTGCCCGCCAACCATGCCGTATGCGTGCAGACTCACACTGCCGACCCAGACTTGCACCTGGCCCGACTTGTACCGCAATCGCTAGCCACTCCATAATCACAGCATCCGCCGCTGGAGCTGCACTCAAACGCATGCGTCTTTACGCGCTTGGTCTTGACAGCATAGGTACCGGCTCCAACCACACAGTTGCCGCAGTAAACCCCCTGAGTAAGTCCGGTCACACATGCGCAGCCATTGTAGGTACATGCCCGCTGAGCTAACTCAGCAGGCATCGGCTCGCGGAGCTGGATGCTGGAGCTGTTGACTGCTACAACGGCAGCGGAGATGAGCAGGATAAGAGACCCAGAACGCATTTCGACGAAGTAACTTGCGATTGGCTGCACGGTGTACCATCATTAGCCTTGCTGAAGAAAGCAGTGACTCAAGGTATATGGTTCACTTACCGCTGAACCGGGCTGAAGGGAAACCGGATTATAGAGAGAGAGTCCACGTCGGTAAGTATTTGACAATGGTCCCACGGGGCCTCGCTGATTGTGCCACAAGTCCCCCACTAGCAACTCGGAAAGAAGCGGTGGCCGAAGACTTTATACACCATAATCATCATATGATGACGGTGATTGAATCGAAATCCCAATTTGCGGTGGCCAGTCTGTCTAAACTCGTTCGACTCGATGCCCGTCTGACATCGTTGAATGCGACGTTGAAGCAAGGCACCCAATAGTTCTCTTATTGGGGAAGCTGGTTACTGCAGCTAGCCACTAGCTCATTCAGCTCTGGCTGCACTCGACAGAAGGAGCAAGCGATCAACCGTGCTTAGCCCTGTCTCGAATGAACGACAATGACAGGTTGGACCTTCTGGCGTTTGTTTCGCTGAACCATGGGTGGCGTTGGCCATCCTCAGTCATTGGATGTTGTGATAGGCCAAGGGCGACCGAACACCAACTGAAGAGGAGATGTCGGATACGAGTCGCACTCCCCGAGCTCTCGCTCTATTGGCGCAGGTGTGCCTAATGTTTGGATCCAGAGAAACTTGACGTTGACGATTGTAATCGATGTGGTGCTATCAAGACCATGGTAGTGTAATAAACGGCGATTACACCGACCACTTCACAGTATGGATGCCGATTAGCTACGGATACTCGCGTGTTGAGGTCGGACTGCTGATAATTCGACCGATCATCGCAAGAACGGCCATTGAAACCCCTCTCTCTTCCAGTGTCTGGGTCAGGCCACTGATCTGAGGCTTGAGTTGATCGGGGAACTCGAAGTCAGAATTATCGGGGAATGATATAGGTGTTTGAGGCGTGAGTAGTGTGTACGTCTCGTAGTATACCTCGGCATCTTTCCATCGATTGGCGAAGCGAGACAAGGTCGACCCACAATCTTCCAAGGCCTGTAGGGTATCGGGAGCTTGGAACGCTGTGCTGCGATAGATGTAGGGAGTTCCCCAGAAGCAAGAAATGAGAATGATTCCAACGGTGAACTGCTCAAGAAGCTGTGACACTCGAAGTCAGTGTCCTAAACATTATAATGGTTTCAGGGGGGCAACGGCAACCTACTGTGGTCCACGTACAGTACACCATAGGTCGGTGTTCCTGGATACGACGAAAGCACCTCGCATTCTCACTGGCTGCAGTCAAGAGAACAGCATGATCGTCAATGTTGGGGACGGCTAGCTCGTTCTGAAATAAACAGCAGATACAATAGTTGTAGAGCATGAGCATCGATAGCGGATGACAGTTGGTTGACTTGTCGGTATTGCTAGAGATGAGTGGAATCATTCCTTTCCATTGATCCAGTTCGGCCTTAATCTCGTGGGTGTTTTGAATTCGATAATCGCTTTGGCCGTTTAGAGTTCGCATCTGCTTCCAGAACCTCCGTATCTTCGATTGAGTTCGGCGAATTGTGAACAGATGCTCGAAGTTCGCATCGATTAGGCCGCCGTCGAAGGTAAGCCAGATGCTCTGGTTCCAAATCTTTGCACGAGTCAGTCTCACAGTCATTTGAGCAACGCAGGCAGAATCGACGCTGACCTTCTCATCTAGTACATCAACCAACTCATGCAATTGATGAGGCCACGTCGAGGCTATCACTTCGTAGACTGAGTAACAATGTATGAGCAGCCCTCTGTCCTCACAAGCCTCCGGAACAGCTAGGGTGGTCGTAGCTTCCAGACTCGTAAAAGATCCCGGTGCTTCGTAATTCGATAATCTTCGGGCGATCTCTAAAGTCGATTTTCCGGTGTTGTCTCGTAGCTGAAAGTGATTCGGGCTGTGGAGAGCATAGACTAAGAGCAAAAGGTGAGCCTTCAGTTGAGCGCTAGGCCCCTGGAGAAATGCATCTGGCAGACAATGAACCAGGGCTTGGCTGTAAAGCGACGTGGACCGCGCGATGTGTGGGCATCCTCTGGTAGAGGAGCTTGAATAGAGAGCACCTATGGCGCATACCATTTGGACGAAGTAAGACTGATAATTGTTGGAGGGCACCTTTCGTCCGACGCACTCTTAGTCTCTTGGAACCATTCAACAAGGAGGTTCTCGTCTAGAAACGACCAGTTGGGGTGAACGAGTTGGAAATAACAGGCTAGGTCGGCTCTTCTTAATAGCCCAATGTCGTCGTCAGAGGGTGGGTTGGTAAGGAATGTGTTATCGTGAGTAGCCGATGGTGTTTGGATCATGGTGATGACGCCATCTAGTGATGCTGCCAAAGAGGGCGACTTGCGCCTACGATGCTGTCAACGATATGACACCAACATTTTCCCAGGCCGTCGAACTTACTCTGCATTGATTGCTTGCATTCTCTCCATGATCTCCCAATTTGGCGATGATTGCAACGAGGAACCGACTTCTGTAGCGACTGTGCTGGGTGATCGTTTAAGGGATGGTGGATCCAGGGTAGCTTCGCTTCCAATGGTCGATTGTCCGGGAAGTGGCTGATTTGACGGATTTCCCTGCTTCCTGATCAAGACCATGCAGTTTGCGAGACTTCTCTCGACCTGGGAAAGACGCATCTCAAGTCCTTTGACGTACTCCCATGGCACCGACGCGGCATCCCTAGGCTTTCGCTCCTGGAACCGAACACATTCTGACCCTGCTCTCTTGCATTCACCACACTTGGGAAGGGCATGGTCGCACTTCTTTTTTCGATGTCGACAGCGTATACAGGCGATCGGTGGTATGTCGCTAGGGCTTGATGTTCGCTTCATCTGACGTGCCTTCGGTGTATCGGTTCGGTCGGGTCCTGGGCGGCTGCTTCTTTGTGGGTGGGTTGGAGGTCCCTCGTACGATTCCTTCGCGTCAATCTCTGAGAACATTAACGGCCCCGTTCAGTAGCCGCCTTGGTTCTTCTCTTTGGGATCTGTAGAAGCAAGAAGCGTGATGGCATGGCGAAGAAGTAAGTCTGGGAGAATAAGGCAACAGAGGCATGCACGGGTGGTCAGGGGTGATAGCCGTAGACGATGTGTTTCGTTAGAGACTTTAGGGTACAGAATTGTAGGTGGAGTCTTCCATTGTAAGATGGAGGGCGAAGGCCACCCCCCCTGGACAGGGCTGCCACGCTGGTCCGATCTCTTTGGCGCGCGCGGCCACTTAGGAGCTCTAACCCCCCGCACAATTCCAAGGCTGTTCCCCGCCCCTGGAGTACAGCAACACGAACTATACTCTGTACCATGCGATTCATATCCGGCGATAGCAGTTCCTGTGAAAAGACATGTCCTGAATTTGACGTACATCGAGTCATTGACTGTCTTTCACATAAGCTTAGCCGCTAGTCCAACCAACCGCTACCATGGATATCGACGGATGAGCTGCTCTTCCTACGCAGGAAGGCTTAGACACGGTTTCGCTCAAAGATGAGATACCGGTATTTCTTGTTGCCATCATACTGACTCCTTCGAATCTGGTCCTCTGAGCTCGGTCTATCTTCCAGTGGAACCCAAGTCCTCAAGAAGGTTATGGTTGCTGGCAAAGGCATCCATACGCCTCTCAATCAAGTTTCTGCAGGTTTTGCTGTCAAATCCTTGGGGAAATGACTCTCGGCGGATAATTTAAGAAGTCCGGTGCGTTGTTGCTGGTAGCAAAGTTTCAAGGATCGAAGGTACAGAAGCTTTTGGCAATAATTTGCCGTCTGCCGTTCTGCATCTACAGATGGTGAAAGTCGGTGTAGTTTCGCGCACCGCATCGCGCTGCATACCAACCTTCCGACTGGCTGCGTATGGGTGATACCCATTAAATCCGCGCGAGCCTTTACATGACGCAACGAGCCATGTTTATCGACAACATCGTGATGGGCCTTGAACGGGCATCTACGTAACTCCCGGTCCTCCGTAAAATCGTACAAGGTCGCGTTGTTACTGAAAGTTTACGTCAGGTTGGTATTGCCGTTGCTACAATCCCTAATTTAGTAATTTGGGACAGCTTGAACTACGTCGCTGTATCCAAGGTTGGTATCGGTTGCATATTCTTCGACATCTTCGTGGTGGGTTGCTTGTTGAACTCTGCCGGCTGGTTAAGCAGCAAAATGACCAGGCAATCTGGATAGACTTTCGCAAGGGCACCTATCTCCTTCGAATCTATACTCTTGAAAATACCGATGGGTTTTCCCCGGGTACATAGCAGCTTTCCACCCATCATATACTGTGTCCGCTTTGCCCCCCGATATCCGTCCTCAGATGCCGCCGTTCGGAGCCGAACCAAATGTGGAGCCCGGTTTTCGGTGGCAGCCCCATAGATTGCCGTCATTGGCAGATTCTGTCGGACTGAAAGCCCGCCGCAGGAACGCCCCTTTGCCAGCCCCGGGATGATCGGCCCCCTTGGCGTGACAGGATTCAAGTGAGACAAGCCTTCTTGCAGGACCTTTTGCCTAGGCAAGTTCTTGCCGTCTCCAAAGGCCCCGCCGCCAGATGGAGACATCTCCAACCACTTAGCTTCAAGCCAAACGCTTAGACCGCGTTGGTCAGCCATTTGTGAACTACGATACTGAGTAAGGCCGTAAAGCTGCCAGGGGTCCCTAAGAAACTTTACGTGACGTTACGTCGATGGCTGTAAAGAAGAACATGAGTCGGGTCCACTAGGAGGGCGGATAAATCTTTACGGCGAGCGGTTGCCTTATTCGTACGCTGGCTTCACTCACGCGCCCCTAACGATACTCGCGGATGGTTCGCGACTCTAACTCAATCGGGGTACTATAACCTACCGGTGGGATAGCAATATGTTTTGATATGCAATTGGCCCATGATGGCAGGGTTCACTTTTACGCCCTACGTACGGCTGACTGCTCATGCCCGTGAAAGCCTGAAGGTTCCTGTCTGCTATTCATTGGGGTGCTCTGTAGCGCCGCGCGGTGCACCCAAAGGAACCTTACACTGCTATTGGAATGTCAAGAACACTGAGTTCGCTACTACTGCGAGGTATCCTCGTTCTCGCCATACGGAGAAAGCCCATGCGGGCTCAACTACAGAATTACCTCCTCATCTGGAATGAACCAGTCAGATGAAATGCAGAACGAAGTCAAATCTTTCCGCCGCTCCAGACAACCGCCTGTCTTCATTGACGAACTCATCGATGCGTATGGCATCATTCTGCTGCAAGAAGCCTCAGACATTGGCCATTCAATGCTGTACGTGTAAGCGCTAAGCCGGCCCGTCGCAGGAAAGTCGCCTCTGTTCATTTTACAGTTCTTATGGGCGAAAACCCACGCCAAGCTACGCACAGACTTGGAATTTGCTTTTATTCCCAACATCAGGCGAGTTCCGTCGGCGGGCGCCGTCGCTGCAGGCAAGTGTCTCACCGCGCACATTGCGCGCATTCCATCAGGGTGCACAATAGATTTGATGGGGTGAAATTTCAAATCAGACCTTGCTCCACAGGCTCAGGAGAGCCGGCTGGAGTCGTAATTAATACTGCTCGCCTGCTTCCGATCGTCTGCCAGATGTCAACAAGGATGACGCCCATATCTTAAGGGACGGTAACCCTGCTAGAAGAACTTCAATCGAGAGTCTAAAGCCGTTAGGCTGCGCTGCTCGTGGTTGACAGCCACGAGGTTTTACGGAGAGATTCTGCATTTTCTGCCCGGGGCAAATTCCCCCATTCACTGTCCATCTGGGACTCGTTGGGTACGGACCTTCAATTGCAATACCGAGCAAGAACGAACGACCAAAGGCCTATCTTCTATGTTTATTCCATGTCAGACGCTCTCGATGATTGCTCGAAGTAGCATGAAGGACTGCTTGACCAGAGCTAGCATGCTGGTCTCTCAATCGGAGTTGGCCACAAATGGTCGTCGATCGGGAAGAGGGTACTGCCGTGAGTCAAATCGCTTACGAACAGACAATCTGGTTGTTGTGAAAGATTCTGAGCGACATCTTGAACAAGAATTGTTGCAGATGAAAGGTCTGAACGAACATTGAGTTTGCATCCCGAGTTTGGCAAATTGATGCCCTCATCAAACGTATGTGCAGGCAAGATGGTCCGTGGCACACAAGCCATCGGATTCACGGCGCATCAGACTTCCTATTCGAGAAATAAAACCGACAAACTCGCACGTGATCATCTGCGTGGCAGACAGCAAGACCATGAAGCTTTTCTTTCAATTTTTACACCTTGCTGAATCTTTCGGAAGACGATACGGATATCAATCTGATAGGCATCTTTCCGTGCTTGTCGGGTAAGTACCCGGCTCGGGATTACTAAGATAATGACTCAAGTCAATTAGTGTATCGGACGTTGTCTCCGAAGGCCGGACTAGGAGCACCATCATTGCACGGCACAAAGAGGCGTGGGTCCGATCACGGCCCTCCGAAGATCCCTGTAATTTCTCGGTTTTCGGACCGTAGTTGCGCAGGTGGTGCTCCATTCATGTTCTTCAGCGACAGTAGCGACTGATGAGACTCATCGTCCAAGAAATGCTTCATGTTATCAATCTTGACCCACCGAGTCGATAGGAATTGAGCCATTATTACCTTGGCTTCTTGTTGGATGGCGAGACTAATGATAACGGATCCCATCCCGAGATCGCAATCCTAGGTGTAGTAGATGGTTTGTACATAAGATGCGTGTGAACAAAAAGGCATCTATTCCAGGCCGTATGCCAACTTCAAGAAGCCCATTTCAACCCATATTTCCGGCCGCATTTACGACGAGTAATACGTAAAAACTATCCAATCATCATGCAAAAGATCAACCCCGTCGGTTGGGTAGGTACGAGACGCTTTCTCGCCAGGATACCTTGCTGAAACGACGACTAGTATGGCCTCGGCTCTATGGGCCTACCCATGGCCCTCAACCTGCATAAGAAGCTGCAACAACATGGGTCCAGCCTGACATTTTCGAACCGAACTTTATCCAAGGGAGATGCGTTGGTCGACGCAGGGGCCGTCGCAAAGAGCTCCATAGTGGAGGTTGCCCAAACATGCGATGACATCTTCACCATGGTAAGTCTTTGTCTGAAGTGGAGCTTTACCCTAGTCTGACCGACTGTACAGGTTTCTGCCGACGCAGTCCTTGAAGCTCTGGTGAAGGAACTCGTTAGCAGTGGCATCAGCTTGAAGGGCAAGACTTTGGTGGACTGCTCCACAATTCACCCTGACACTGCAGCAGCAGTGTCGGAGACTCTGCAAGAAGCTGGCGCTGTCTTTATTGCCGCCCCAGTCTTCGGTGCTAGTCCGGTTGCTCAAGCTGGACGATTGATCTTTGCCATGGCTGGCCCGCAAGCTACGATACAACGTCTGGAGCCTCTGGTCCTGGACGTCATGGGTAGAAAGGTGATCAACATGGGCGAGGATGTTACCAAGTCTCCGATGCTTAAAGTTACTGGGTAGGTGCCGAGTGCCCCTCCTATCATTTTCGTATGATTCGTATTGCAAATCTCTGACGCTTCTGGTAGAAACGTGCTGCTGGTTGTCTTCATGGAAGCTATTGCAGAGACTCAAGTTCTTGCCGAGCACAACGGCATCGGTACGAATGCGATGGAAGAGCTCATCTTCGAAAACTTTGGACCTGTTTTGGGAAGTTATTCGCGCCGCATGACCAGCGGCTCGTGGGCACCAAAGGAGGGCTGGGCTGGATTTGCAGTTTCAAACACCATCAAGGACGCAAAGCACGCCCTGCGTGTGGCTGGTGACCTCGGGGTGAGGATGCCGGCTCTCGATGTCGCAACTAACAACATGCTGAGTGCGAGGGCCTATGGTGGTGAGAATCTGGACGGCGCTGCCTTATACGGAACCTTGCGGTCTCAGGCTGGGCTCCCTTTTTGGTCAGAGAACAGTCGGCAAGAGTGATCTTCTGAAGATTGGATGGATTTGAACGCTACATAGAGATAAACTTTTCGTAGACATTAGACAGATACCCTACGGCAAATGAGAAACCCGATTTTGAGATGGATAATGCAGGACGGAAGACCAATGTTCACTGTGGGGAATGGCGACCTGAGGTCGCCGACCTCCGGGCCGGTTTCCGTACAAGTATGTCAGAATACGTCCGACATACTGTTTGTCGCATTCAAAGTCGCCCCATTGGTCACCATCTGCCGAGACATAATGGTTACGAGGTGATGTTACGAGAAATTTGGCGAAAGATTTGACGAAGTGAAAAAGTGTCAAAGTAAGGGGAAACGTTGCGAGCATGCTCGGCGGGAACTCCCAGTTGATCGAGGATGCACAATGACCACGTTAAACTTCATGGCCACCAATGCGACTTAGCCCTACGTATGTGTCAAGACTCAATGCAGTGTTAGGTTTGCGTGTTCTAATGCCGCTTGGCTGGACCCAAAGTACGAGCTCAGAGATTCTCAGTCCTCGGTCGCGTCGTTCGCGCATGGAACCTGGTCCAGTTCTATTGACTCCGGTTATGACGGATAAGATCCCGTCTGCACCGCAGTCAAATAGGAAAACCTTGCGCTTCTCAAGCTTAACTTAGACTTCATCTGAAGCATTTGAAACAGTGTCACTGTCGGGAACATGGCAAGTGTCATCACGGGCCAATCCACTCGAAGACTATCACCTAAAAGAGGATGCGCCACGTTGCGATTTGATCTAGCTTTTTGAATCAAGAGGAGCATTTCTGCCGTGTCGGTGTCTACTAGTCAACCTCAGAGCTCTATCGAAAATTTGCTGACGTTTATTGTAGAAGTGGGATAGTTTTGCTTTTGAGTTGAGGCTAACTTCAATCTAGAATTGTGATGACTTACATATCAGAGGCTGAGACTTGGATTATTTCCCTGTTCGTCCGCCTCGTGCTCCTTACACAAGGGTTAGCTCGATGCGGACGCCCTTCGCCCTGTGCAGGGACGTGCCGGCGATTAAGCAATTGGATACCACCACCACCACTCCGTACGTAGGGGCTTGACTATTCAGAGAAGCTTGATTCATAGGGCTCACTCATGTCTAGACTTCAACATCACCACAATCCGAAGGAGAGTTCCCAAACAATTGGGCTCTACGTAATAAGGTTCATTGTGTCTATTCATTGATGAGCCCGAGGGAAAGGGGGTCGAAGCTTACGGACGCTTGCCCGGCGTGCCGGCCATCCGGTTCCACTCTTCTGCCGAATTGCGGGCCTCATCCGGCGCGGGCTTTCGGAGGTTCGAGATCGATGACAGCGGCACTTTGAAGACCTTCTGACGCAGGAAACTTCGATCGCTGGGCAAATAATTAGACGGGGGCTCAATTACCAGCGTTTTCGTCATTGTGAGACTTGATGTCGACACCAGAGACCAGATAAGTCCAAATCACCTCCTCGCAGAAGGTTGCCAAGGTGCAATACCAAGAATACCAAGAGACCGCTAAGGACTAAATCATATCTTGTCGCCGCGGTTTTCCTATCGATTCAATCACGTCTTTTCCTTGGTAAATCGCATCATTTTCGGGGTTCAACAGCTCAAAACGCGTTTTTCCCTCAATTTTCCTACTTGATTCTTCGACAGCAATTGAGTGATTTGCGACAAACAAGCATCGAGCACTGCCACGGCCAAGGATCTAACGACTGCGAAATTGATGATGTGATCAACCCAACGCCGATTTTCAGCGCATCCGATGCGCAATCTCAACATTGGCAGTGGTTGAATGGCTTCATTTTGGCCCAGTCGAAGGGTCTTGGCTGCTTCATCCCTGGGGGTTTGTGGCTAAGGCTGCTTCTTTATCTGTGAAAGAAGATGACAACCATCCGAGAAACTCTTGCGTAGAGGCTGGGCATGCATAGAACCCATCTAACTGAGTGCTTTTGCGCTAGAATGAATTTTCGGGAGAGAATGTTCGCAATGGTAGGCTTAAAACCGTACAGGTCCTCGGCTGACCGTCGTCGTCTCGTGCTCCTTTTCTTTCCAGACGATCCTATGGAACCTCCGCGCCAATATGTCAGAGAAGAAGAAGGAGATAGAGAGCTCGTCGACTCCTCCGTCAGAGCTTGACATTAACGTCGACAGGAACGATGTCTCAAAAGTCGAGCAGACAGACGAAGAGATCGAGCGGGAAAGGGATCGGATACTTCGCGAACAAGAGGAACTTCGGAAGCAAGATGCACCCATCATTCCAATCATGTCGTTTTTCAAGAAGAGAAGCGGCTATGACGAGAATGCGATAGCAACTCAACCTTCTGTCTACGATCATCCCTCCACCGCCAAATTCTTCCAACCGCACCCGCGATATGAAAATCTGCACCGCTTCGACCCTACCTTCCGCTGGACATGGGGCGAAGAGCTCCGTCTCATCAACAAGCTCGACTGGAAAATCACCTTTTTCGCATGCCTTGGTCAGTTCTTCAATGCATAGTACCGCCCCCTCTGCATATACTTACTCCCCTATAGCATTCTTCGCCCTCGACCTGCCCCGCGGAAACTTGAGCCAAGCGAATTCGGCCTCATTTCTCGAGAGCCTGGGGATGGACACCAATGACTACAACTTGGGCAATACGGTCTTTCAGATCTCGTTTCTATGCGCTGAGCTTCCCTCGCAGATGGTTAGCAAGAAACTCGGTCCCGATCGATGGATCCCATTCATCATGTGTTCCTGGAGTCTCGTGTCCGGCTGCCAGTTTTGGCTCAGCGGGAGGACCTCATTCCTTGTCTGTCGCGCGCTACTCGGTATTCTTCAAGGAGGCTTCATCCCGGACATGGTTCTCTATCTCACATACTTCTTCAAGTCAACAGAGCTACCCTTCCGACTCGCCATGTTCTGGACAGTTCGCCGCATCACCGACATTGTCGCACCTCTCCTTGCCCTCGGCGTCCTGCGAATGGATGGCCTCAGTGGGTATGAGGGCTGGCGGTGGCTGTTCATAATCGAAGGCATCTTGACCATGTCGATCAGCATTTGGGCATGGTTTATGATGGCTCCATCCCCAACCCAAACACGAGCCCCTTGGCGCCCTAATGGATGGTTCAACGAGCATGAAGAGAGAGTGCTGGTGAACCGAATTCTGCGCGACGATCCATCCAAGGGCGACATGCACAACCGTCAAGCCATTACCCCTAAGTTGCTCCTTCAGTCTTTGGCTGACTGGGAACTGTGGCCCATTTACATCTTCGGTCTCATATGGGAGATCCCTTCTGGTCCACCCGACCAGTACCTCACATTGACTCTCAGAAACCTGGGCTTCAACACGAACGACACTAATCTTTTGAGCATCCCGCCTCAATTCCTCGGCGCAATCTTCATGATGATCATGACGTATCTGTCTGAGATTTGGGACTCCAGAGCCTTGTTTGGTGCCTTCACCCAGCTCTGGTACTTGCCCAACCTGATAGCTATGGCGGTACTCCCATCTGACAGCAGTCCCTGGGTGCAATATGCGGTTGTAACAGTGCTCCTGTCTTACCCTTCGCGTAAGTCACTCGCCTTAAGACATCCTTAGAAATATCTGACCCGGACTCTAGCTCATGCAATGCACGTTTCCTGGGCATCTCGCAATTCCCATTCAGTTCGCACTAGAGCTGTGTCGGCTGCGTTGTACAAGTAAGTCGGCTTTTGTTTGGCCCCGAGCAGAAAGGAGTCTGATTGTTTCGCAGTATGATGGTACAGCTTGCTCGTGTAATCTACTCGAATATTTATCGTGAAGATGATAGACCGGAATGTGAGCATACATGGGTACCCATTCCGTGAACTTATTTCAGCTAACTTCAAGTCTCAGACCGCAGAGGAAATCGCGTGCTCATTGGCATCTGCTGCGGGAACATATGCATCTATCTTCTAGCGAAGGTATTTTACATGTGGTGCAACAGAAAGAGGGAAACAGAATGGAACGTTATGACAGAAGAGGTAAGTCGACCGGTAGTCTCTGAGCTGCTCTGATTAATTGCTAACAACTCTATCAGGAGCGAAATACCTACCTGGCTACGACCAAAGACCAAGGAAGCAGCAGGAAAGACGTTCGCTTCAAGCACTAGTCTTAACTGCCTTCGAGCCATAAAATACGTAAATGTAAGGATATGACGGTTTTCTCGCAAAACACAAATCTTTTCCTGCCCACCCCTTCTGACACGCAACAAGCCAGCTCGGTGTCTAATGAGACGCGGTCGCGATTTCTACTCGATGTAATGCTATGAAAGAGGGCAAGGGACGGCTATCTGAACGTGTGATACCCAAATCCGCGATTGGCTGTGAGACATCTCAGCCCTTGCGAGTCCGATTGGAAGACATTCCATCATTTTGCGGCATCCTATAAGACAACCTCAGAAGGAGTGCACGTTAATTCATCCCCACCCACTATTGTTCCGAAGCGTAGTACATTTTCCACCCTCACTGCATGAGGCTTGCTTATGAATCGAAGGCTTTCGTGTTTTCTAGTTGGCCGTGGTAAAAGAGAATGCATGTACGTGGGTTGAAATTCACGCACGCGTTGACACGTATGACTGCAGTCATGCAATCATCATGCAACGATCGGCGAGGCAACCGTGAGGCAGACTCGTGCCCTACTGCGTCCCCCACCTAATGGTCACGGGTCTCGCCACAATCATCGCTTGGCCTTTTTCATAAATACAATCCGGATGTCAACTCTCGCTGCGGACCTTGCCTCGTTCAAGTCGTCCATGCCATCTTCTTTTCCAATCGTCCTTAGAGAAGCGACCCACACGATGGAAGGAAGTATCTTCTCCGCAAGGAACCAGAACACAGTTGGTTTATTCAACGCCAACGTTGACTTCTCTCTGGTCACGATCAATGCGATACCAAAGCAGTATGAGGGCCTTAGCAGTGCCTTGTCCAGTAAGCGCCGGGAAAATGCATGGAACGGCCAGCACCACCAGACAGCGCGAAGACTGGGGGCCATTTTTAGCGACTGCATTCCTGATATTGAGGTCCTGTCAGATGCGTATGGCAAGAGGGTCTCAGAGATTGCATCTTGCGCGAAATTACAAATCGAGGTACGAGACAAGCACGAGATGGTCTGATCAGCAGATGAAGACTTTGTTAACCAAACATGGATCATAGTTCATGGACTTCGGCCCTTTCTCTGACCATATTGGAATCGACGGCACATCGATCCTGGCTGCCGTAACCTCTGGCTCAGAACACGTCGCTCTCCATCTCCTCGCGTGCATGCTTGCGACCATGCATCCCAATCCTGCCGAGGCTACGGCGATTTGGTATCAGATCGTACAATGCAGATTAGCCGAGCTTGAACGCACAGCAGACCCGAACCAACTGAAGGGCATTGCGGCACAATTCGCCATAACACAAGGGCTCCAAATAACAAGAGACGATTTAAGAGCGTGGGATGCCAGTTCTCGAGCCTGGTTAGAGTCTGCTAATGAAGTCAAGAGGTTTGACAATACGCAAATGAGACTCATCATCAAGAATGTGCCATCAATCCGGACATTTGGGTCGACTTACACTGATGTGATGAAGAGCTGGTCGATTGCAATGTGTGCTGTTCAGAATGCCATAAATGGTTCACCCCAAGAAGTCAGAAATGGTGCTATCATTCTTGGCTTTCTGTCATGGCATCTATATCCTGATGTTCAGATTTTCAACCCCGACAAACTGGTCTTATTTCATGATGACCTAGTCAAACCAGGCGGAACCATTACACTTGGGCTAGAATCATCTTCGGAGTTGGATGGGGGCGTCAGATGGTCACTTGCGTTATCTCATCTACGTCACTACGGCGAACCAGTCCAAGTTGAAAGGTCTCTCAACGACGATGGTCGTATAACGTTGAGAGAGCTTCGCCTAATCGCTCTTGGATCCTTCATACATTCATGGGACAAGCCCGAATCTGTCAACATTGAGGATGTTGCGAAGTGCTTTGCGGCATTGGGAAAAGCCGCAAAACTTGACATGGTCGATTCCATAGAGAGGCTCAGGAATCCTACAGTACCAGAACTGAGTTTGGATTGGATCACGCCCCTCATCGATGCGTCTGGAGACTTTCTCTCAATGGAAGGCCGGGAGAAGGAAAATGCACTTCATCGAATAGAGTACGGCCGTCGACGAGGTCGCAACCTCTTGGACTTTGACTTTCGCAACACTCCCGCCATGTTTGGTTTATTAAATCCTTATCTCCAGTCCAAGCTCTCACGAAAGTCGCACCAAAAACAACAGCTTGTTGAATCCAAAGTACTCGACTTCCGATCGCTGGCTAAGAAATGCGGTTTTCACGAAAGCGACGCCATCATTGTTAGTCGGCCCCTTGCGATTTTAAGAGCTACGTCAAAAGATGACATTCGGAGCATTCAGGGAAATGTGGAAATTGTTTCGGCCGTCGAACAGTCCTTACAATCCCGAAAGCGATCACCAGACGGAGATTTCAAAATTACTGCGGGCCATTGTCGATGGATCCATGTTGACAGGACTGCAAACGCACAGGAGCAAAGATATCTTGACTTAGTCGAAGACTATGAGAAAAGGGGTATCGATGGTCGAAGTGTAGATCTTCCCATTTTTGACGCAGAAGTCGGGCCAAATACCATTATTTCAACAGATTTCAAAACCAATAACTACCGATTTCTGGTCGCAAAAGGTTGCCGGTGCCACAACGAGGAGGATAACGACGGGAGCCTTGACTCTGGCTCTATGAACCATGATCGTACGAAGCAACACCCATGCGACATGCGCTGTATTTGTGTTCAAGAAGGCGTTAAGTGCACATCGCTGTGCTCCTGCCTGTCACATTTCGATGGTTCTCCAGCTGGCCCGGCATGTCGAAATGTCAGACGCTGCCAATCAGAGGTTGTCGGATTGCAGGAAGAGGTTTCCTGGCTTTCAACACGAAGCATAGCCGCCATTAGAGATAGGAATCTTTCCATCGGATATGGTAGTAAGTTCGAGTGAATTGACCCTCCTGCATCCTTCGAGAAACGGTACAAATCACAACGAGATTCCCGAGTTACAGAAATGACCGCGGAAAACGATTGTCTGCCACCAATGATGGCACAGCCTATCGAATTCGAGACACTCCATCCATATGTAGACTTCACTTCGTGGACTATGGACGATGGCAATGTCGTCAACCGTAGCGTTGAATTCACTTCGGTTGAGGCCTGTCCGCACGCCGCATTATTTCTCAGTAAGGAGGCTGCTGTGGATATGCCGAGTGTGTCCTTGGCTGAGCTCACTGGCATTCTTCATTCCGGTCGTCTGGACGCTGAACTACTGCGCAACTACCTCCGCCAGGTTCCGCAATCAGGGCTAATGGATCATTCAAAAAGCCTAAGTGGCGTGGCGTGGTTGGGCAGATCTATGTTCCCGTCGTTACAGGCACTCTTCCGAGCAAGTCAGCTTTATCACACGTGGCCAGGTGCGACCGTATCTATACACGTCTCAAAACGACCTCTGAGCGCTACGCATTGGGCTCGGATGGAACCAAAGGCCTTTGAAGATCATCATCAGAATCAGCTCCATCGAAATACGAAGTTCGCGTGCCTGACCTACCTCGAATCTGGAGAGCACGATCTCCACGTTGATCAGTTCGAACACGTTATGGCGGTCGCATCTGGAAATTCGATCTACGCTGCCGAATTTCTACTACAAGACCCATGCCGATCTGATAGATCGTCACACCCTGACATGCATGGGATACATAGGATGCTGGGCAATTTAGGTTTGCCAGGGATTGTCTTGCTGGTTCCACCGCCAGATCCTCTAGTCCTCAGGCTGGGAATAGAAGAGGGAGCCAATATCAAGGCGGAGGATTTCAATGGCGAACTCGTCAATCGATTTCAGTCAACTTCACTTCATCTTCGGTGCACGGATTTCATCGTCCCAGTTGCCGGTGGTGCAGGGGCTGTGGACGCAGACGTGGTCATCCGAGAAGCCGTGGTACAAGTGTACGACGGCCCTCGATGGGTTACTGACCTAGATGTGCTGTCGTCTCTAGGTAATCGGAACCTTAAACGCCTTTCCAGGTGCGCATGTGACATCTCTGGTAGCTCAAAGGGGCTTGCACTTCAAAAATACTCCGGCAGACCACTTCGCTCTGTAACAAGTTGGGATGAAGCACTTCTTTGCCAGGAAAATCTCATCGGAGATGAGACAGCTATTGTATTGACCACAGGAAGCTGGTATGCTCGCCTAGCTATCGCGGGTCTTGCTGGTCTCAAAGGGTGGCCGGCGGTTGTGTGGCCAGAAGAAAGCTTTTGTGAGAATTGTGTCCGCAGATTTGTCGAGGGAGATGAACGCTTCGAGCACAGCAAGCATCATGTAAGACTTTACATCATGTGAAGTAATGGGTTAACTGTTCGAGGCGGGTGCTTAGGGAAGTTCTCAGACGTTTCTTTCACATTCAACCTGGACCTATTACATGGAGGTATTTAAAGACCGCAAGCTCAGCCACAGCCTTTTCGAATTATCTATGTTTCCTGATTTCTAATGATTGTTGGACCCAACGCCTCTCCAGCTGCTCCAGCTACAACACCTTTCACTCGACGTCGGCCGTCGTGACGCGAGGTAAACCTCTAATGATCCAGTCCAAGGCTCCCGGGCAAAGTTCGTCAGTAATGGTTTGATCAACGGAGAGTGATGTGACAATATCTGGCGCTGGTAAAGGGATGAAAGTTAGGATTAAGACCCGGTCCGTCCGTCTGATTGCCCCATTTTGCACAGCTGACATCGGGTGAAGACAGTCACGTAGTCTAGAGAGCCGAGGCCTCGGATACTGTGGGTCGTCTGACCAGATAGCACCGAGTTGGAGTTCGATGCCAGGACTAGTTTCGCCCTCCATCTGAACAAGACAATGAAGGAGAAAGTATAGGTCGTCAGCAAACCAATGACAGTTCATCATAAACAGACGTATATCCAATACACCACAAACTCCACAGCCGCTTCGTTCCAGCGCAGCGTAAAGCGCGATCTTCTTGATTTCTCCCAGATGATTCTTCGTGAATCGGTGAAAATTTTCAAGCCCAGATCTTGAATCGGACGGCCGAATATTCAACGTCTGCCAAAGCAATGGTTCAAAGAAGCCTTGCCATTCTTTCGAAACAAGCGTCTAGCTTGCCAACGGATGCTTATGATCGTCCGAGGTCATTCTCTCCAACTCCTCGAAGACCATGAGTCGTAGCTCTGGAGGAAGACAGGTCCAGCGATTGGCCTTGGGTTGAGACATTTTGACCCTTGGTGAGCGGGGGTTCTGTGGAATTGAAAGTGAGATTGCAGTTTTTCGTGTATGAAAGTGCACTGAATCTCCTTGGGGTCGGCCTGCTTATATGCTTTATCTTGCATCTTAGATCGTCAAGGTCGCATATCATGCGGACCCGTGTGGAAGACCTCTCTGCTTTTGTCGTGACCGTTTACAAATTCAAATCCGGAATGGGAAATGATCCTCAAGGTGTTCATAAAGGTTAGAGATCTCGAATGATCACTTCGAACCATCCATCATAGTGCTTCCTTGGCATCTGAGCCATTGAAAGTGCACCTCGAGAGACGTACTCGATAATAAACAAGGAAAACATTATGATTACCCTTAAAGTAGAGTAGGCATGTCTACTTTAAGGGTAATCATAATTCTTTCCTTAGTATAGAGTAGGAACGAAAAATGCGAAACCAAATAAGGGGCTGAAGTACGAGAACAACGGAGCATGTCGTCTAAATAGAAGCGCTTGCTGCAAGAACGTGTTATAAGTCCATACCCTCGAACGTTAATCAAACCTTGGGAACAATGAAACATCGAGCAAGGTCGTCAAACGCGCCAATTTCGATGGCAGAATTTTGTTATCCGTTTCCTTCTTACGGCGACTTTTTATACGACAAGGCATTTATATTGATGAGCTAGATAAATCTTTACTGGGAGTCTACCGTGGCCCGTTCCCTCATAGACCACACATCCCTTAGATCATCTATAATTCTCTGTATCTCTCCATAACCCATGCGGTCACGCATCTGGTGTAGTACCAGCTTTACTAGGTTAATGTCCTCCTTGGAGGTGACAGAGTAGCCTAAAATCAGCATGGGCCACGCACCCAAATAGCAACGTGTCCAGGTTTCGTATGCTTCTGGGCGACGCAAGATAGATAGAGCACGAACAACCTGCCATCGAGTTGTTTGTAGAAAAGGTGAGGTGGTGCCACTCGTAATTCCTAAAGGCCCTGCCTCTCTCGTCGATGGTGTTGAGATAGAGTACTCTGTGATGTAATCAAGAAGAAGAGACGCAGCTAAAACGAAGAGCGTAATTGCGTCCCTCTGAAATCCTTCGGACGGAGTCGGGAACGGGAGACTGCCGGTTTCTGTTGTATCCGTGGTGACGAATTCTTCCCATGGCTTGATCTCCTGTAGCAACCTCGTCACAGTCTCCGCGCTGGGGTGTTCGGGAGAGTTAAGCAGGTCAATAATGACTGTTATGAGACGGTATAGACGTAGTGGAAGCCCGAGGACAAGACTCGAATCCGAAAATAGCGTGTTGATCAGCTTGTTGTCCAAGAAGCTCTCTGATTGAGCCATGAATTGCGGATCAATGTGAAAATTTGGTGCAAACGGCTTTCTTGCAGCTAGCAGAAAGGCTTGGTACAAGACGCTCTCTGTTGCTAGTCTGTGGAGCGTGCTGGACATGGATAAAGGTGAGCGTTTGTCTTCGTAACGCAACTTCAGTAGACTCATAGCACCATCTACATGTTTCCTGGCGTCAAGGGACGTATCTGCGCCCCAGAACTGCAGAGTGCAAAAGTCAGCGTTGAGGTTGTCGTCTGGGGTGGAAGTTTGGCTCACATTATAGAGGTAAAGGTATACCACTGTCGTCAGAAGCGTGTCGCTCGGGCTTTCGTGAGAAGAGCCTAGATCTAGGAGCGAACGATTGACAGACTCGATAGCCCGCAGATAGTACCTTAACGCGGTACTTTGATATCGGCAGTTCTTGGTGAGCATGAATTTATTTGAGGCGGAGTTGGCCAAAACAGCATATTTAACGCTGTCGCAACTCATCATCATCCCCATGACCTGGGTCCCATAGTCCTCCAGGTCAGCTTCGGTAACTGTCGGCAGCAATAAAGCAGTGACCAGCACGTTGAGATAGTGATGTGATAAGTCATGCTCAATCTCTGGCAGCTGCCTATTTCCAAAGGATATGAGAGAAAGCTCGTCACACGATGACGGCGTTGGTGATGGTGGTGATGGGCCGTGTGACGCATGCTTCTCGGGTGCTGTCAGTCGTCTGCCGCGAAAACGCCTGTCGTGGAGCTGATCAGAGGACGGCCATGCGCAATCGCGGCCCGAACCAGCGCAGTTTCGGCAACAGGGTCTCTCTTCTCCGCATTTCACCTTTCGCTGCCTGCCCACAGGGGCTTCAGTAGTACTCGGAGAAGAGGGGACGGGTCATTTACAAGTGATACAGCCGGTTTTCGTCCGCAATCTTGCCCTTGGCATCGTGGTGGAGTGACTGGTCGCTGTCGCTGTCGCTGATCGAATCGATGGAGATTTGAACAGGCTAGGTTCTGACTTCTTCAGTGGACATCAAAGAGAGACCAGTGGGATGAGGGAAGCAAATCGCAGGCGGTCATTTCTTATCAAAAGCATCGACAAACCCCGCACTCATTATCTTTGTGGAGCGCCTAATCACACAGGTGGATTAGGCTACATCGCACAACCCAGACCCCTGAAAGTTCGGGGAAGCTGCCGAGCGTGCCAACTCTCGGCAATTCGACTGCAAAAGGGCAACGGGTTGAAGAACTGATAGATTACTCGTGTATCTCGAAAACGATGCTTCATTCACTACAATATCGTCGATCAAGGTGACCGCCATGCTATTCGCACCAAATCCCAGAGAAAAGCGTGATATGTATCGCGACGAACAGCGTCGTTCACTTACTCTTACTGCAAGATAATCCTAGAGACTACCTCAGACGCAGCGATTGTATCTTCGTCTCGGAAGTGTTTGCCCGCGAGCTGCAACGCAATGGGAGCATCCTTGAAATCTTCCGGAATATCTTTGGTTTTGAGATTTCCTGTTAGACAAGACCTAGGGAAGGTGAAAAAGCTGATTGACTTACATTTCTTGAACTCTCGCTCGTCCTCAGCAGAGCGAGGCTTGTAACTTTCCTCCACAACATCGATGGCTGGATCAACGTGTATTCCTGTCGGAAATATCACACTTGGTTGATCCAGAATATTCCAGATCGTAGTGTAATGCCAGTACTGCGCCTCGCCTAATCTTGCAGGAGGGCCAACATACGCTGGGCACAAGATGAAGTCAACTCCGCGATCCTTCATGGTTTTGTGATAGCTGCGACCAGGTCAGTCTACACCGCTTAGGCCGTCATCGGTAAGTGTATGGAATGTATCACTCACACGTCCCTAAAATTGTCTCGTCGAACATTCAGTTCCCAATTCTCTCTGATAGAAAGTGGTTCAGGCTTTGAGTACGCGAATGCCCATTCCGTCAAGAATGCAACCGGTTCACCGCCCTTCTCCAAGAGTTCTCTTTGAGTTGCAGCTGCATCAGGGAAATAGAGGGTCTGAATGATTTCAGCTCCCTCCTTGTGGTTGTATGGCTCAAAGTCCAGAACCTTGATACCGGCATCTTGGAGCTTCGCGACCGCATGCTTCAGGGCGCGCGTAACAGGCGGGTGAGGGTGAGCCATCCTATTCCATAATGGCATATGTCAGTATTCAAAGTTAATTGTAGAGTAGAGGCACTGACCCGTCATCCCAGATGACACCTATCGTGAAGTCTCCGGATTTGTATGGCTCGCGTCGTTTCCAGGGCAATGGTACAAGTTGTGTTTCTTCCTCCCAAGGCTCCTGGTCGATGATGGCTTTCTGGAACAGATCAAGGTCTGCAATACTATTGGCCAATGGGGACAGCACACAGCGAATGCTCTCTTGCCCAAGCCCAG
Source organism: Colletotrichum gloeosporioides (assembly GCF_011800055.1). Taxonomy (NCBI): domain Eukaryota; kingdom Fungi; phylum Ascomycota; class Sordariomycetes; order Glomerellales; family Glomerellaceae; genus Colletotrichum; species Colletotrichum gloeosporioides. Next base: position 193,396 of record NW_025544714.1, on the reverse strand, counting down.
GGATGCAGACGCCCTTGTACGGGTTGCGCATCGCAGTCGTACGAATGCCGTAAGAACCACAAAACGCAGCGGGAACTCTCACAGACCCGCCAATATCCGTGCCAATGCCCATCACTGCACACCGGAGACCTAGCGAAGCACCTTCTCCTCCGCTCGATCCACCACTTGTTAGGTTTCGGTTGTAGGGGTTCACCGTTGTCCCGTAAATGGGATTGCTGCAGTCAAGATGCTGTTGAGGTGTCTGGTTAGCATTGACCTCGATCAACAGTATCCCAAATGTAACCTAGGCACTTACCATGACGCTCTGAGGCTCGTTCGTCCGAACATGAAACACCGCTCCAGCAGCTCTTGACAGACGAATGACTAGAGCATCTTCATTGGCCACATTATCGGCCCATGCAACATAGCCGGAGTGAACTCTACGGCCTTTCAAGCTCAAATGCTCCTTGGCGGATATAGGTACACCGTGCAAAGGCCCAACGAGCTTCCCAGTTTTCTTGAAGTGCGCATCTAGCTCCTCGGCAGCGGCTAGTGCATCTTCAACCATGAACTCGGTAGCAAAGTTGACGAGTTGATGCGCGATGTGACCTCTTCTCAAAAAAGCCGTGACAGTCTCGACTGCAGTGAGCTTGCCTTCCGCCATCTGAGCGGTCAGCTCGGCCGCGGTGCTCGCCGTAATCTGCAGCTCGCGCGGCGTCAACTGTCCGCAAGATTCGATAAAGTTAGATACATTGAGCTGGCTGGAGGGTGGTAGCTGGTCTGGGGGAAGCAGCCATTCAGGTTTCAGTGACTTTTGCAGGATTTGCCGACAGGCCTCCGCCTTGATCTCCCATTGTGCTGGAGACATTTTGGCGTGATTGATAAGGAGGTTTGGCCCCGACGGGTAAAACGAGTATGAACGGATTTCGTGCTTCAACTATGCTAGTGGCTTTTGCGCGACAGATATAAATGAACTGAGCTCCTGGTTGGAGCTCCCCCAGTAACATTGAGGAACGACCCCGCTGGCGAACACTATCAGTGCCGCGTTCCTGTTCCGTTATTATCAAATGACATGCTTCCGTCATCCAATCAATCACTGATAATATGCCGAGATGACGAAAGACTTCAATACTGATGCAAGGATTGCATGGTGATCACATGGGATGTACGACAAACAAGAAGCATTCTCAACACCCCGCGTCGGCTGTATTCTTCCCCTCCCCAGGTGATCATGGATTGCGGCAAGAAACCCCCGACTCATCGCAATTATCAGTGATTGGACAGAGGCGGTCCATTATCACTGATTAGCCTGCAGCTAGACTCGTAATTATATGTGATTGGTCAATCATATTCCCAAGCTCCCCATTTTAGATTGTGCCCGAAGCTTAATGTTGCATTTCTGTATCCACCAACTGCCAAACCCCTGAGCACATACCATCATGGCAGAGACCCTTATCCAGAGGATTGGGATTCATATCAGACTGGCCGAGCCCCAGTATCTCCATACCACCGAGACGCTATCGTTCGCAATTGGAACACATTGGTCAGATGGCGTTCGTCAACTTATCATGATCAGACGCATCCTTCTTGTATCCCGCTATTTGACTATCTCGTGGACAAAGGCTGATTGATGTCCGCTGCCAAGTTTCAACTCTTTCGTCTGCACTGGTTGATAAAGCGGCTGTGCCTGCACATCGTGCATGACAACTCTGTTGCAAACCAGCGAAACCTTTCCAACACCTTCTTATTGCCTGAGTGTCCGAATTGTCTCGTCCGATCATTCGTCCTTACTTCGTTCTGTCCCCAGGGGATTCGAACATCGCCACTAAGCCAGGCCTACCTTCGGCAAGGTCTTGGTCGTCATGGGTTCCTCCGATGAGCCGTCAGCGCCGCCGTCGGGCTTTGTTCCCGGAACTGTTCATCTCGTTGATCTTGAGGGAACAATGGCATCTCGCCATGCTGCTGGGGGTGCTCGGGACGTTGTGTTGATTCCGACGCCTTCGAACGATCCCGATGACCCTCTCAACTGGTCGCCACGGAGGAAGACGCTGCTTCTGAGCTGCCTTTGTGTGTAAGTGCTCGGTTCGGTATCAAATCGAGACCCCCGCTTATGAATCACGTTCCAACCGGCAGATATTGCCTTTCCATCGGCATCGCCTCGGCGGCTATCTACTCGATCCTCGTGCCCATCTCTGCCGCAACCAACTTAACGTTGGGCGATCTCAATGCCGGTACTGGATACATGTTCCTGACATTAGGATGGGGCTGTTTGGTCTGGCAACCACTGGCCCAGAAATACGGCAAGCGACCAGTCTATCTGCTAAGCTTGCTAGCAACTTTGGTAAACCATCCCGTCTAAAAAGCTGAGAAATCGGAAAGCTGATGTCTCGCCATCGCAGTTGATCATGGTCTGGGCTCCCTACGCAACGACGGGTAGCCAATGGACAGCCAACAAAGTTCTTGAAGGCTTTTTTGGAGCACCAATAGAGTCTCTTTGCGAGATATCGATCGCGGATGTGGTATGTTAACAGAGATTTCAAGTTCCTCCATCGGGAATGCAGTACTAACAAGTACATGTAGTGGTTCACACACGAGAGAGGTACTTACATGGGCTTTTATGCTCTGTTTCTTTTCGGCAGTAACTTCCTCGCCCCTGTTATTGCCGGGTTCATCAATGATGGTCAAGGATGGGAATGGGTCTTGGTAGGTCGTCGTTGATGCCGTGTTTGGTTGTTTGATGTTAACATCTGAATGACTAGCACTGGTGCGCTATCTTCTGTGGTATCGGGTTTCTCATATGCTTCTTCTTCATGGAAGAGACCAATTATCAGCGTGTGACGGTGTTGAATGCCGAGATCTTTGCTGGTGATGGAACGGAGTCGTCAGCTGAGAAGGGAGCCAAGAGTCAATCCGATACCGACAATGTCGCCCCCATCCAGCCCGATGTCGATGGAACTTCAAAGACACCATCTCCAAAGACATTCATGGACAAGATCAAGATGTTCCGGAAGCAGGATATGAATCCGCAGTTGTCACTCAAGACGATGGCAATTCGCCCATTCCTCTTCTTTTCTTTTCCGGTTATCGTGTTCTCTGGATTCATGTACGGAGCCATCCTCTGTTACTTCAACGTCCTCAACGGCACTGCGTCTCTCATCTTGTCAAGCCCACCCTATAACTTCCGAGCCAGCATTGTGGGTCTTTCGTATGTCTCCTGCCTGATAGGAGTTGCAATTGGGTACGTCAGATGAGGTTACTTTGGGTTCGCAGACAGAATCGCTGACTCGAATTGCAGAACGTTGTATTCCGGCCATCTTGGCGATGCGTTCATCCTTTGGAAAGCCCGACATAACAAGGGTGTCATGGAGCCTGAGTTCCGCCTCTGGCTCTTCTGCGCACTGATGGTGGTTATCCCCGGCTCCCTGCTTCTGTGGGGAGTTGGTGCGGCCCACAAGGTACACTGGTTCGGCTTGGTGTTCGCAATGGGGGCCTTGAGCGGAGGTGTGACCGCTGGGAGTCAACTTGCCATCACATACTGCATCGATAGTTACAAGGAACTCGGCGCCGATGCGATTGTTACAGTCATTCTTATCAGGAACACCATGAGCTTCGCGGTGTCGTATGGGTACGTAACTAACAACCTCGGTATCGCCTTGGCGACCTGAATTCGTCATCTACATGGCATGCGCTAATCATCAGGTAGTATCACGCCATGGGTCACGAATATGGGTTGGCAGAACGCGTTTCTGGTTGCAGCGTTTGCTGCACTAGCTCAGATTTCACTTTTCTTCTTGATGATCAAGAAGGGTCGGGGCTTCCGCCAAAAGAGCGTTGCCAGTTATTGGAGATATCGAGAGCACGAATGAAACTTGTCGTCACCAAGACATGTGCCATGGGCCACTAGTGGCGGGCCAAGGATGATATAGAGTTTTGCTTTTGGTAGTGCGGTAGTATCTAATGTGGATAACTGGAAAGTCGGCGAGACATTACGCTAGTTTTGCCCCTGAATGGAAAGTACAAGGTGCATGAATTGATACTCCTTGGTCAACTACATAGCAATCCAAGATTGTGAGATACCATTGCGGCTTTTATTGCCGGGCAAAGAGTTTCTAGCCATCGAGTCATTTTGAACACAGAGTACGGAAAACTCACGATGTAGTCGAGAATCGTTTTGCAAGTGACAATGGATGTATAGTCCCATTATGCTGTGGTATTGAGGACCAGAAATAGTGAGGTTTAGACAAATCAACGCTCCAAGACAAATCATGATACACTCTATATGCAAGGAAATCAAGAATCGATACGATAAACAGATAGTGAGTATGACAAGAGAAACCTTCCGAAGAAAGCAATACCCTTCCCCATGAGCGTTGACGGCAGATTCTTCCAAGTGCAGTTTCCATGTCCTGCACAGTCAGACCTGTACACTAGTCCCTCCTCTCATTGACAGACATTTCCCACGCTCTAGCACCTTTCCTCGATCGGGTTCGTCCAAGGCGGAACCTCTCGGTTCGTGAAGTGCAGTCCTAAGAAAGGCCTCGTAGTCAGCCTCCTGACCGCTTTCGTCTCGTATAAAAAAATGCGCTTTTTTCGCTCAGAAATTTTATTAAACCAAACACAGGAGCCAACGAACACCTGGGCTCAGACCAAGCCAAGCTTCGCCCGGGCGACGTCTTCCCTGTTCCAGTCCCGGGACAAAGGAACGTCGTCTCTCACAGATTCGTTGTTGTTGCTGCTGCCGCCTTCGGCATCGAGGGGGGACAGCTCCATTTGGACGGCCTTGGGCATATCGGCGGACATACCGAGCCAGCCACCGGCGATCATGGCAATAGTAGTGCACAGCTCGGTACCAAAGAGGAGGATGAGCTTCGTGGCGAAAGAACCCATGACGGGGTCGAGGCTGGAAACTCGGTTGAAGGCGTAGGTGGTGGTGTAAGTCAGGTGAACGAGGTGAAAGGGCATGCCAACAACGGCGGCGCGAAGCATGAGCATTGCAGGCCGGCAGTTCGGGGAGTTGGCCGCACGAATGCGCTTAAAGGTGGGCCACATCCAAACGCAGACTCCGATCAGAACACCGAGTTCAAGACAGTTGCCGATCTTGTTCAGCATCTCGTTCATGACTCCCTTCTTTGGGTCCGGGGATCCTCCGTAGGTCGCGATGGCGATACCGCCAGTGTTGATAAGATGGGTAACGCCCAAGATGATCTTCTCAGTCCAGCGCTTCGGAGGGGCAGGGAGAATGATGTTGCTAATTTTCTTGTCAATTGAAACTCTCCCATTAATCTAAAAATCATCTTACGCTTCATAGACAATGCCAATCAGTGTCAGTGTTAAGCAAGCAATGCTGGCGGCGTTGGTCATGATGTTGACCTGGTCCGGTAGCAAAGGGTCGTGTCGTTTTACAATTTGCCAGATGTCGGCGATGAATCTCGCAGCAAAATGCGACAGGAAGATCGGCCAGCAGACCATGCCCTTCTTGCCGTGCTTCCAAGTGATCCATACTGCTGGCGGAAACATAATGGCGTAAAGGGCCAGTTCTGCAATGGCCAGGTTGACGACATTACTCGACACCGGGGGGAAGTTTGCGGTCGAATGCTCAGACATTTTGACGTTTGTTGGATCGTTCGGCTTCGAATAAGTCGGACTGTGGTAGCTGTTGCTGTCGACAGTGTTCAGTTGTTCCGGGGTATGCAAACAGATAAAGCACTCTGGGGTATCCTGCTTGATAAGGTTGAGGACGCTAAAGCTTGCCAAGAGCTGACGAGATGGTGATGAGGTCGGACTGAATTTTGGCCAGCGGTAATTAATGAGTATTAAAGAAACAGCAAGACTTCAGATCGAGTCATTCTCCATGACGACGTTTGAGTCTAAAACAAGTTCAGACTGCACAACAACAGAAGATCACTGACGCGATAACAAAATCTTCGTGTCTGGAATACTACACAGCCTGGAAATGGGACTCTGGACAATCTGGTGTTCCCCACCCGCGAGAGCGAGAGCGAGACCGACTCGCGCGACCCCATGGTAATTCAACGTCCTTGCGTCGCTATGTGCGATGCACGGGTAGCGCCGAGTGGAGCATCCGGGCTTTGACACGGCAGAAGATCCAATCAACACCCGCCGGTATGTCCCATCCGGGCCGTTGTGCAAGGGTCGCCCCGGCTCAGCTACTTAGGATCTGCCATCCGGTGAGAGATTGCGATTGCAACGAGGCGTTTCACGCAGCTTTTGGTGAAGCCAGCCACATCTGTCAGTTCCTGCAAGGACAGTTCGGTAGTTAATCGCACTAGAAAAGTCCACCCTGTCCAGTCTGCCTTGCCCGTGCCTTGCGATGATCTGCCCTACGGTGGGCTAGCGGAGAATTGTATCTGGAGCCAAGCCACCCATCTTAATCAACGTGAACCGGTCTGTCCACTGGATCCCACGCACCGACATTGTGTGGGGGAACCTTCACGATTCCAGATCGACGCTAGGATTGCAAATACCGACGTGGACGAATCAAGAAGCCCATAAAGGGGGGCAGCAGTTGGCAAAGTTCGAATCCAAACAGCCTGGCCGCTCGGTTTCGATAAATCGACGAATCCGGTATCTTTATTTGGCTCTCCTGAGATGTCGACAATGCTTCGCCTTCCTTCAGATGAGGCGCAACTGAAGGGTGACAGGAAACTCAACAATAGCGCGCCCCAGTCTTCATGTAAGCCTTCGTATGTGAAAGTGATGTTGGCCATACACCTACTTTATTGATATTAATTCCAGTAAGCACCGGCATCGATCGTGCCGAACACATGGATTCGTCAGCCACCTACCACTCATCCAATAATGGGACTGAGTTGCGGGTTTTTGCAAGGTGCAAACGCACACTGGATGACTCTGCCGCGATCCGAACAACCGCTCGCTCAGAGGATCTCGTCAACGCCGAAGCCTTATGTGGCTCTTGCGTCTGCCACCTGCCGCAGTCAAGGTTCCGGCTTCGCTTTCGCCGTTACTTCAAGTTTGTCTGAAGTTCGAAGCAGCACAGGCCAGTCGTCCCGTCTTTTGTGGCTGGCCTAGAACTACGCGGCTGGACGTTGGGCACGCCCGCAGCCCAGCGCACCGTTACCTTTCACTTCGCTTTCGCTGTTGTGGAGAGAGCCAGGGTATCTCCGGCACGTCAGCGCTTCGGCCACTTGGGTTCGGTGATTTCACGTTGTATTCTTCGATGGTAAGTTTCTGATTTTCAGCTGCAGGCTTCAAAAATAACCTTTTTTGTTATTCCCTGCCAATGTGACCGTTTATCCCATCTTTTCCAGACTACGTACGCAACATTGGCGGTGCTGGGTATCGACGCATCAGTCATCACAGCGACTGCGAATTCCATGTCGGCAAGTTGTAACGCATAACGGAGGGCCTGAAGAGGAATGTCGTCGTGGAAGAACCTTGATTCCTTCCGCCTTGGCGTTGAGTTTGTGTCTTTGCCAAGTCCTGGGGTTACTGTCGCTACCTGTGTTGCAGGTCCTACTGTTTCGTGCATTATCATACAAGTGTACCTGCCAATCCAGGCATGGGTTTTCTTAACTCCGCAGCGAGAAGTTCCGACAACATCTCCGGCAGCACTAAGTGTTACCTCTGGGCCATGCCAACCACTCGTCGAAACGGTGATCTTCCTTGAAGTGGCTGTTTATATCTGCCAAGAGTTGGCTTGACCATCCGCGAAAGAACCAATAGTCTTTGTCCAAAACCGCGATGAACACATTCAAGTAAGATAACAACACCAATGCATGTGGCTCGTTCCGCCGGAGATCATCAATGACTGACTCCGGGATGGAGTATGTCCATAGGAGGCAGGCGCTGACTTCAACTTGCAGGCCCACGTTGGCCAAACCGATGCAACTCCTTTCGAGAGACGATACCATTGCGTTGTAGTCTGCACGGTTCGGAATTGGGTGTTGCTGAGAGCGGTAAAGAGACCGGAGGTGGGACAGGGCATCAAACGTGTCTCGTGGTAAACGGCTTCCTTCGAGGCTTGGACGGGTATTGCTGCAACACAAAATGAGCACGACATCAGCATGTGATCCCGACAAACAGCTTCTTGCAGTGCCCAAAGTTGCTTACGCTTCAAGTGCCCCAATCACGGGTATGCCATGTGTCATTGCAGCCAGATCGCTCTCCCTAATCCTTACCGTCCAACCCTCGAGGATGGCGCGCACACCTCTCATGATTGATAGGAGGTTCACCACATCCGATATCGACGTATTTGCATTTGAACTGTTTCCTGGACATGTGGCCGGCGTGCATGCCCGAGTATTGACTACAGCCGAGAAGCAGAACATGGCTTTCCAGTTGTCCTCGGTGACATTCGATAACAGGCTGCGAAACGTCTCTTGTCCTTTGTCGTAGTGGTACGCACTCCGGGTAAGGTACAAATGTCGTTCGCCTGCGGGCAACATGGAAGCTTTGTGGAGAGCTGCTATAGCGAGAAGCCCATGCATCACAAAGCCATGTCGACGTCCCTCTCTCGGAAACACTTCACGCCATACATGTCTGACGGTGTCTCGATAGCCCATAGTGTCGCATGTCAGAACACAGTAATGGTGCATCAAGTCGATGTCGGTAGTCCAAGAGTCGTCAGAAATAGTCGAGGAGGCCGGAGAGGCTATTCTTGGATATTTTGGAACAAGATCAAGAAAGTCGGTACTGCCATCATTGGGAAGGGACCTCTTCCTAGCACTTGCGGGAGACTCGGGTATCTGATTTGACGCGGGTCTCTGGGGAAGACCGGGAGTTTCCGATGTTGGTGTTGCCAATCCCGATGGTTCGAAAGGCCTGAGATACAGAAGTCAGGTACTCAAACGTACTCCGGCGAGGACAGCGGGAATTTCACCTTAGACAGGCATGGCAGGTCGAAAGATTGTCCTGGGTCGTTGAGCTTCCATCACTGACAAAGCTGCAAACAATTCGGTATCTTGTGCAATTGAAACATGCCGGATGACGCTCGTCGCACTTTATGAAGACCGTGTTAGCAGGTATCCATCTTGCCAGGCGCCACAATCCATTGCCAGACCCTCGCAATCGTTAGAAGGAGATAATCAGAAACGCGCATTCTTAACGCCGAAAGCCTCCACTATCTGTGCGCTTTGGTGGGTTCCAGCAACATAGGATGACTTGTCGCAGTGTCCTACCTTGACTTTGCGCTGCTTGCATTGGCGACAGCCGAATCGAGACTTTGTATGTGTCCGCCGAGTTGACATGATGGAGTGTAGGTGACGAGGCATGAGATGGGAAGACGAATGGGGGGAGAGCTTGAAGTAATACGAATGATCTCGGGTTCTCGTGCGTGGATCATCCCGAATCCGAATACTCGTATCGACTGCGCCCGAGTCAAATCACCGGAGCCAAGACCGCGCAGTGGACAATGCGAACCCGAGATATCTCGTACAGACCAGGCCTATGGAGTTCACAGTCAGTAAACCGAAACCTTGTGGTTTGTGCTACCTGATCCAATAGGCGTCATTAACGATGTTGTGCTCCGACAAGCCAAGCAGTTGTTAATGAACGACGACAGCCTCATCACAGAGCAGTTTTCAAAATCGTAGGCAGCCTGTAATCCGAAGTTTGATTCCATTGGATGCTCTAAACTCTGGGCACTTGATCTACCAACATGTGCTGCTCTTCATCACCAATCTTTCTCGAAGTCATCCTGCAGTATCTGCGCGTTTGCTCCAACCCCTGCAGCGGAACCAGCACCCATAGCGACAGACACGTGCTTCACCTGCGTAGCACAGTCACCAGCCGCAAACACGCCTCTTCTACTTGTCTCTTGCGTAGAACCCGAAATCGAGACGTCTCCCGTGTGCGTAGTACACAACCCAAGTTGCTCTGCAAAACTACCGTTGGGAACTGTATCGGGTTTGTGAAAAAGAAAGCCAAACGACGACGTTGTTCCATCCTCAAATTCAACAACCATTGAAGCATCGCTATTGTAGCCCAAGGTCTGAAGCCTCCGAATCTTCCGGTCGTCCACTCTGAGACTATGGATTTCGCTGGCCTTTTGCACATCGCTAAAAGCCAGGGATCCGGTACCATTGGTCAACAGGCATATGTTTGTCGAAAATTGCCGTGCAAGTTGACCACATGAGATCGCATCGGATAACTTGATACGGCTGGTTGAAGTGAGAAGGACAGCGGCATTCACAGCACCGAAGTTTTCAAATCCGGAACGATGCAGGCAGTTGTATCTGTCCAGTCGTGAGTATGAGGAACCGCACGTAGTGATTGGTAGCACTGACATTCCCTTCCCCCAACACTCTTTGTATCCCGCGATATCTAGCAACACGTCGCGCGTGCCTGTCGCCAGAATCACCTTTCTGCTTTTCCAATATCGTCCGTTCTCATCTTCTACCTCGAAGACGGGACCGGCCTCACGAACGGTCCTGGCTCCTGTCTTGGCAAACATGATGGTCTTGTACTTTCGTTGCAGCTCTGCCTTCAGCCCATTCCGGATCAAAGACGGATTATCCTGGTCGTGAGCTCCGCCGATGCGGGAGACGCTGTGCGCCTTCCAGTCTCCAGAGTCGAATACGACGGCACTTCGAAGAACCCTCCCAAGGGATAAGGCCGCAGATAGACCCGCTGGACCGCCCCCAATGATGCAGACATCGAGAACGTTTCTGAGGACGTGTGGCGCCATCGTGGAGTCTGAGGCCATGATTGCAATGGAAGATGAAAGCCGAGTTCTAGAATGTGCAAATACGGCCGAGTAGAATGGGAAAGTCGGCAACGGGTAGGTACATATCTGTAAGCGCTTTGGTGGCTTGAACGGGATTTGTCTCACGTCAGATGATCGACGAACCATATTGCGAAGAAGATCAGGGGAGGATTGAACGTTCAGAACTTGTGGCGCTTTTCCTCAATATACTAGTCGGAGACTTATCTCAGTCTTGGCTGGCCACGTAGAGGGGCAACTACAAAAGCCTCCGAACCGTTGGCCCATTGGATAACATGCTAACTACAAACAGAACACGTCGAATCCTACGGATTACCGCCGGGGCTCTATTCGCTGCCATTAGGGATGACGTTGGATTCGAATGCGAATACGCTAACCAACCGTGAGCCTGAATGGGGAAATTGCTCTGCCCAACGCCCCGAAATATTCATTCACGGGCTGTGGTTTCCGTCATTTTCAGCAACCAAATGAGGATCTTAATATCTGACCCTGACCGGCTAGTGATCTAAAGTACGAATATACTATGTGGACTATGTGCTGAATATAGGTAGGCACATGGTCAACAGACGGATAACTGCCTACAAGCTCATGACTCCATCATGGGATCAACGTTTGCACTGTCCTCAAGCTTCAAAATACCAATGAGTCTTCTAACCTCATCGATTATGCGAATGCATGTTGGACGATCAGCACCGCTCGCATATTGAGCATAATCTTGGCTGCGAGGACTGCTGTGCCAACCCCTCTGGCGCTCTTCCAAGACATCCAGTAAACCCATGAAAGAGCTCTTGCTGGCTTCATCCAAACCATAAATCTCCGTCTTGACGGCTTTATTGGCTAAAATCATCCATTCCAGCGGGTGCATCTGTATGCTGAACCCGCCAGAGACATTGCAACCTGGTGTGTGAGACGGATCATCTGGTGATGAAACGACCCCTTCTGACCCCAATCCTTGGAATTCAATGGCTTTGGTCTGGTTGAGTCTAGTCGCCGTTGTTGCCTCGGACTCGATTGCCTCAAGCACAGATCCGTACTGTCTTGCTATAGACATCATGAGTCCGCCTAAAAGTGACATATTCTGTGTTGCGGAGAGAAATCTCGTCGGACAAATCGGGCAGTGGATGATATCTCTGGCCTTCAACATCATCCCTCTCAGGAAATGGAGACCTGAAGGGAACGTCATCTCCTCATTCGCCTGCATCTGATCTAGCATAAGGTACAAGCTCGCGAGGCAGGCGCAAGAAGTCTGGTTGGAAGGAACCGCAGTCGAACCAAGCGGAGCATTATTGGGACTTGGAGCTGTTGTAATCAAGACTCCACCATCTTCAGACAATGTGTCTAGCCCAGCTTCCGCCTGCTCCTCGCAGAGGGCAGTGGTGCTTGAGACTGAAAGGCTAGTCGCCCTATTGTTTTGACCGTGAATTGTATCCCCGGTGTAAGCGGGCGAAGGCGGAGCTAATGTCGCTGTGCTAGGCGGCTGAACGGAACTGGGCCCGATTGCCGTGTGTTGCGTCCGGGGAGGTGGCTCCGATGTACCCGCCTGCTGGTCATCCATCGGGGTGGACACGCGGCATGCGCAGATCTTCCGCCGCGGAGGCCGGCCAATTGGCTTTTGAATGGAATAGAAACACTCTGCTCCAAATCTTGCACATCTACCGCATTTTGGTACTTTCCCATCACACCTCACTTTCTTCTCTCCTAGGTATCGGGTAGAGGATCAGTTCATATTTAGCCCCGTTTTTGAAGAGCCGAGATCCACTTACTGCACCGGTCGCAAGATGCACGCTTGGTCGCGGGGTTTTGTTCAACTGGTGTTGACTTCATCATAAATTCTCCTGGGTTGTTCATCGGCGTTCATGCTGTAGCCCGGAATGAAATTAAGGGGAAGGAGGCCAGCTACAACCTCGAATTTGGCAACCAAATGACAGTCGCGGAGACTTAAATGTGGTTTCATTCGTCACTGGCTGCTGTGGAGTGGGTTTGAGCAAGTTGTGACCAATGATAGCGGTGGAAAGTATCCGAGGTCACCTAGCGCCCAAGGAGCGTTGAAGGTTTGGCATCTGAGAGCTTCAAGCACTGACGGCAGCTTACAGGAAAGTAGGCCAAGTATGTAAGGCTGTGGTTAGGACTCGGAGTTCTTATAATAAAAATTCATGTTGTTTCAATCAAGAGTTGCCAAAATTGACTGGCCAAGTTTCTAGCAACGATTTGACGTTGAATAGAGCTTCCTAGTGCATTTGCAGGTGAAAATGATACGAATCCACTTCTCATTTTTAACGGGGCCACTCATTCGAGACTGTGACCATAGATGAAGCACCATATTTACTACTGTTGCTTTTCTGTATTTGGTATCACCAGCGCTTTCTCTGCCGGCCTTAGGACTGAGTGTCGCTCAGCGTGGTCGGGCAACTCAACTTCAAATGCCTCGGCCGCTCCACTGTGACAACCCCAAATGAATTACCCAATCGAAGGATATTCTCAGCCGTGTCTTTTGCAGAAATCGCCGCTTGTAGATATATTTTTCTATTCGAAAATGCAATCACCGTCAGGCACCTTCTCCAGGATTTTCAGCGATGACATGGATAGTTCCACCGGGCAACGTTAGCGACGAGTCTGCCAGATCATTTGCCAACACTTGGACTTTTTTTTCGATGATTGCATCCACTTTCAGAACTCCAAAAACGAAATTGTTAGGCGACAAGGGAAAAAAGCAGTGCGTCCCCATATGTGATGAGATCAATAGTCTCGTACGATGTCTCATGTGCCCACACTGTTGGGGGTTTGAAGCCTGCCTGAGCACACCGAATTGTCTTAGCCACCCCATGGACGGGGCTGAGAATGGTGAAAGCTGACTAGAATCGTCATCTCAAAAGAAAGAGTGTGTCTCGCTAACCCTTGGGGTCTCAATTGTAGAGCAAGGTTGCATCCCCATCACCAGATTCAGCTGGACCCCACCCACCAATAAGGCCCCAACACTATATCACAGCCTCCATAGTCCGACTTGGCCGCCCACATGCTGCAAAACGCAAGTGTTATCTAAGCTAGGACTTATCTCGCGATCGCTAGACAGCCTTGGATATCTTAGGCAAAGATGTGATATAAAAAGCCTGTTTCACGTCCGCGATTACCCAGCTTTGACAACTCGGAAGCGCACACAACTACAACAACATTGTTCCTTCCTCAGAACATCAGCATGTCTCTTTCAACCCTTCACTATGACCCCGAGTTTGCAACAGTTCTCGCGGGTGTAAACATTCCTCCTCCTCCCACAACTTTCAAAGACGTATTTGAATTAAGGCAATGGGGAGACAGTCTATTAGAGGGCCTCGGCTTCGGAATGCCCATTCCAGAAAACGTTCTTCAAACCATTATTCCTTTTGAGAGCCACGACGGGACGCTTCTCAACATCACACACTTTTCCAACTCCAACAAGCCCAAAAATGCCACGCAACAACCTGCAGTATTCTACGTCCATGGCGGAGGCATGGTGGCGGGAAGCGTCGAGTTGTATGCTCCCAACATTGCCAACGCCGTCGACTTTTACGGGCTTGACTTTTTCGCTGTGGACTATCGTCTTGCACCAGAGCAATCAGGTCCCAAACTGACCGAAGATGTCTACTACGGCCTTAAATACATCTCTGACCACGCCAAGGAGTACCACGTTGACAACAAGCGCATCGCCATCATGGGCGACTCCGCAGGCGGCGGACTCGCGGCAGGTGCCGCCCTACTAGCCCGAGACCGCGCTTTAAGCCCTCCCATCGCGAAGCAGATTCTGATCTACCCCATGTTGGATGACAGAACTCGGCTACCTGAGAACTCTTCTTACACCCAATTTCTCTTGTGGACCGAAAGCGCCAACCAGTTAGGCTGGAGCTCCGTTTTGGGAGAGAAAGTAGCCGGGAGCCCGAAAGCTAATGCCTCGATTTATGCTGCGCCGGGGAGAGCTAAAGATTTGAGAGGTCTTCCGCCTACTTACATTGACGTGGGACAACTGGACCTCTTCATGTTTGAGGACCTTGCGTATACCAACAAGCTAGCTGAAGCAGAGGTTGAGGTTGAGCTCCACATTCTGCCTGGACTACCCCATGCGTTCGAGTTTGCATCCAGTGCTACTCTGGTGAAGCAAGCACTTCAGTCGCGCAAAAGAGCTTTGATGCAAGTGTAAGCTCGTTGTCAAGCTGCTTGACGTCTTAGGATATCATAGAAGAATAAAGGCCTTGTCCCTTGAGTATCGAATTCGGCGAAGTCACAGGGCTGGCCAAGTCTCCATTACTAAAGATTAAGTTGCATGATAATGATAGAAAGCTCTGTCGTCTTGATTTTCTGTTCTATCCTCTCTGTGTTGTGAGATTGAGCCTGTCAAGCCAAAAAAAAAAAAAAAAAAGAAAAAAAAAAGGCCCATGAGGTAGTTGAGAAATCGGACATAAACAATGTTCCCTTCGCACCGCACCGCGTCCAGATTGTGCGGGCGAATTTCATTACGCACGTGTGAACTGTACAATCATTTGCCTACATAGGTTTAAGTCATCCATAGTTAGTTCTAACGTAGATCATTGTTCTGCGGAGTTTTCACGTCGCTCTCTGCGGAGTTGATCGTGTTCGCGACTGGCGGAGTTGGGTGCGGAGTAGCGGGGTATCGTCGCTGTACTACCTACTAGAGGCCAATCAGTACCAGTTGAGGCCGTCTGGTGTCAGCTTACTTCGGGCTTTGATGTTTCAGGCAACGGAAGAGGCTTGACGGATTCAAGTGAAGGCGCTGGAACATACAGGAATGCTCCCTAGATATATGTAGTGGGAACCGAATACGGTGTTAGACTATAAGTACACTTACAGGAACCTCTAGGTTCGGCAATAAATCCCACCATCGCCAGCCCAACTTTCATCACAGCTCTAAATCAATCTAGAAGCAAGTCTTCGAAATAATATTCAAGATCCTCAATCTCCTTAAACATCCTCACTTGAAGTCCCATCAACATGGTTTTCACCAGCATGGTTCTCGCTTGCCGGAAAGACGGTATTTCGCACAACGAGTTTGAGAGACGATACGAGCAACACTTAGTTCTGGTGGAGGAGTTGTGTGGCAACGCGATGCCCCTGAAGCACACCAGGTACTACCCCCAACACGGCGGGGCAGATGATCAGCCCATTGTCCTTTTCGGAAACAACAAGGAGATGAAATACGACGTCATTGTGACCATCGAGTTCGAGGATGAGGCTGCGTGGCAGAAGTTTGGCGCCATCCTGTCCGAGCCGGAGGCTGCCGCAAAGATTGCGGCCGATGAGGATGGTTTCTGGGATAGAAACCAGATGCACGTATTCAACGTGGGAGGCGTCAAGGTTTGGGAGAGGAAGTGATTGTCGGCTGGTTCTGCTGTGATGGTCGTGTTTGAAGGAGTCTTGTCAAGGAAGACTCCACTGCCCCTGAAGTTGTAACAGCTTGCGCCTTGCGTATCTTGGAAGCAGTTCAGCCATCAACGTACTGCACGTCAATCGACAAAACCCCGCTTGTGGGGCTTCATAATTGAAACAGTTTCATCTCACCGACATGCGGCTGTTTACATGTGTGATAATTGTGCTTGACTCTATAACTGATTTTGTTTTGGTCTACGTCTTCAGTTAGATGCAGCGGCGGACTCTCTGTTGGCTACACTGCCGCTCGCCCGTGAAATGTGGGAAAACCCATTGACCCCATTGGCCTTCGTGCCTTCCACCTTTCCCTCATCTTCAGGGATGAATTCTTCCACCACATCCTCACTGGGTCCATAACCTCCACCGCCTGGTGTCTGCACGATGATGCGATCACCAGGATTCATCATCACCGTCGCCTTTCCACCCAAGCTGATTGTTCTCACGGTGTTGTCGGTATCATCCTTTCGAATCCAAAGGTTGACTCCCCTTTGACCTTCCTCGCCACCAGCCATACCATATGGCGCGATGACACGGCGCTCCGACAGGATGCTTACTTGCATTGGCCTGCGGAACTCGATATCACGCACACATCCGTCACCACCACGTCTTCGACCGAGGCCACCACTTCCCTTGCGGATAGAGAACTCGTGCAACAGCACGGGGTAGCGCTTCTCAAGCACCTCTGGGTCGGTGATGCGTGTGTTCGTGACGTTGGTGTGAACACCCGACTGGCCTTCCCATTGAGGACCTGCACCAGCACCGCCAGCAATCGTCTCGTAGTATCCGAAGCCCTTGGTGACTTGCCCATCCTTATTCGTGCCGCCGTAGCCAAATGTCAAGTTATTGCAGGTACCTTGGCTGGCAGCTGCAGCGCGGAATGCCTTGAAGATGAGGTCGACGATGCGTTGAGAGGTTTCGACGTTGGATCCAACGGTTGCAGCCTTGAGACTAGGTGACAAGAGGGTGTTTGGTGGACAGTAGATCTCGATAGGCGCCAAACATCCTTGGTTCAGAGGGATATCTGAAGAGATCATGCAGCGCATGCAGTAGATTATGCCAGAGTACATCACAGCCGAGGGTGTGTTCTGCGAAATCAAGTCAGCCTTTGCCGCCAAACATCCTTACAGCGCAGACTCACCAGGTTGTTCAACGCCTCCGGTCCGGTTCCCGTGAAGTCAAATTTGGCGGATCCATCTTCTCCATTGATGGTCACTCGCAGAGCCAGCGCGGTTCCATCATCCAGGTAGTCAACTGCCTTCAGGGGATTTCCGCGGAACCGGCGGCTGAAGGTCTTCAGCAAGGCCCGGACGCTCTCCTCAGCATTCTTCTGAATAGCTTCCATGTAAAACTCTACTACCGGCCACGAGTATTGTCGGACGAGATCCTGAATCAGGTAGATACCCCGATTGTTAGCAGCGACTGAGGCCTTCAGGTCGGCGATGTTGTCTCGCAACGTCCTAGTTCCACTGCAGCCTGGGTACTGAGCAGGCTTGACATATAGCTCTTCCACCAAGCCCTCCTCGTTGAAAACTCCTCTGTCGACCATCTTGAAGGACTCAATAGCGGCACCTTCTTGCCACAGCTCTGTTGAGTTGGGAGGCATTGAACCGGCAAGGATGCCTCCGATGTCAGCGTGATGACCTGTCAAGAGTTAGCAATTGCCTCATACGAACGAAGCCCATAGATCAAACCTCTGTTTGCCACAAAGAACATAATTCTTGTCGGGTTGTCGTTGTCGTCGAATACCGGCGTAATGACAGTGAGATCTGGCAGATGCGTTCCTCCGGCACAAGGGTGGTTAGAGAGAATGACATCTCCGGGCTTCAGGCCATCTTTGCCGTATTTCTCCGCCTGATACCTGATCGCCGTGCTCATGGAGCCAAGATGACCGGGAATATGAGGTGCGTTAGCAACGAGTCCACCGGATGCTGAGAAGATTGCGCAAGAGTAATCGAGTCGCTCCTTGATGTTCGTGGAGATTGAGGTCTTTTGAAGAGTTCGCCCCATCTGCATGTTGTTAGAAATTTCCTTCCAGTTGCTTTCCGTGACGGTGACGTACCTGCTCTGCAATTGACATGAGACGATGACCAAACACAGACAACTTGATCGGGTCAACCTCGTCCGTTGACGTCGTTTTCTCTTCTCGGCTGAACAGGTCAATGACCAAATGTGAGTCCAGTACGACGGCGTGGCTGTCTTCATCCAAGATAATCGTCTGAGTCGCGTCAAAAATCACTGCAGGACCCTGAACTTTGCTCAGCTTAGGCAAGTTGTCAATGTGGAAAACAGGCGCATTCGTCCAGCCCAACTTCTCGAAGTATATCCTCTGAGTCTTCGCATTGGTTGCATCGGCGTAAGGGAACTGGTCTGAGCCAGCCATCTGTTCGAAAGGGTTCGATAAGGGAAGCTCCATAGCCTTTCCGACACTGCGGACTCGGACATCGTCAACCAGAATATCCCTCTCCTGGCTGAAACCAAACTCCCTATGATGGCGGGTGACAAACGCTGCGGCGAAGTCTCCATCCTCTGGTTCGGGAATCATCAGAGCTGTATCGCTGCCCCGGTACCTCATGTTGAGGAATTTCTCATGAGACACTCGATGAGCCGGAATGCCCTGAAGCTCAAGGTCCTTTGTCCCTTGCGAAGAGACGGACGCAAAACGCTGAGTCAATCGCTCCTGAGCTTCCGGGCCATACGTCACGGCTTCCGGCTCTTGGCGCTCAACGACGATATCAGCAAGTGCCATACCAAACGCTGACAGAATACTGGATAGTCGGTGAATCAGCACGCGATGAATGCCGAGATCTCGGGCAATGGCAACGGCGTGTTGGCCTCCTGCGCCGCCGAAGCAGGCAAGATTGTGCGCTGACGCCTCGAAACCTCTCCCTTCGCTCAAAGTTCGGATTGGTCTCGCCATCGTGGCGTTAGCAACCTGAATGAAGCCCATCGCAACTTCCTCCGGCGTGAGCTTGTCGCTGCCATGCTTGTCCCGGTTGACCTGGTCCGTGAGCGCGAGGAACTTCTCTCGAACGGTGTCGACATGAAGTTTGCGGGGAAAATACTCCGGCAGAATCCTACCAAGGAAGCAGTTGGCATCCGAGATCGTCAGCGGGCCCCCGTTTCCGTAACACGCCGGGCCCGGATATGCGCCGGCGGAGTCAGGGCCGACTTTGAAGAGACCACCGTTCCACTCCAAGATGGATCCACCACCGGCAGCAACAGTGTTGACATCCAGCTGGGGACATTGGATAGGGACCTCGGCAACGGTGCTTTCGAAGACATGCTCAAGTGTTCCTCCATAACGGGAGACGTCAGTGCTGGTCCCTCCCATGTCAAACCCAAGAACCGGGGTTCCCTCCTTTGCATCGTAGCAGGTCTTCGCATATCCAATGACACCGCCAGCGGGGCCGGAAAGAATGGCGCGAAGACCGGTGAAGTCGCTGAATTTGACTAGACCGCCATGCGATTGAGAAAGCAAAAGTTTGTTTCCGTCCTCATTCATCAGCTCTCCCTTGAAGCCCTTTCGGAAGCTGCCCAGATAGTTCTCCGTGATAGGTGACAAGTATGCGTCGGCGGTGGCGGATTGAGCACGAGGAACGATATTGATCATCGCTTGAAGTTGAGAGGATAATGAGACCTTGAAGCCCATCTCTTTAGCGATCTCGCCGATCTGTAGTTCGTGGTCCGGAAAGTTGTAAGAATGCATCAGCGCGATGGCCAAGCTGCGATAGCCCTCATCCCAGACGGCCTGCAAGTCCCTCTTGACGGCGTCTGCGTCCGGCTTCTTGATGCATCTTAGTACTTCACCATTGACTCCAGTGAAAATACTTGGGTCTGAAGCTATATCGATAACGGGGGAATCCGGATCTTCCGAAGAGCCTTCGACGGTGATTCTCTCATCAACTTCCACAACTTTCTCATATAGGCGATCCAGTTTCTTCACAGCTAAATCGAACAACCGTGGTCGGGCCTGGTTCCCGATAATGAGAAGGTCTCCGAATCCTTTCGTAATCAGCAAGGCAACTCTCTCGCCCTTGCGTTCGAGTAATGCGTTTGTGGCGACAGTTGTTCCCATGCGTATGCTCTCAACCGGTGCCAAGTCTAGTTGGGTTCCCTTAGGGATAGACGATCCTGTGGCAGTTTCCAAGATGCGTCTGATGCCCTCGGTAGGAGCATCCTCATATTCATCTGGACATACAGACAAAAGCTTGAAAACGAGGTCTTCCTTGTGACCCGGAATTCTTGCCCAGCTAAAACAAGTTGCGTGTTAGTTGATTGCGGTTCTCCCAAACTACAGTGTTGTTGGCTGCGTTTCAGGGATGAACTCACAAATCGCAAAAGGTACCGCCTCTGTCTATCGCAATGCGAACTCCCTCTTCGGAGATAGCTGAAGGCATGTTCAAAGTTGTTCAATAGTGTTGAGCTTGACAGCACCTGCTCAACCAGCATCCTGGACTCAATTCTCCTGCCTTTGGTCCTATATTCGATATAAGTCAACTTCAACTCGGCTTCAGGATAATTGTGCCGATACTCGATCGGCAATGTTTGCCGGCTTATCGAAGCTAAGTCGGTTTGTCAAATGAAGTGCCGATCGAATCTGATAACAGCTGATAAGGATCGGATGAGCTACCCCGGCGACCCTGCGCCAAGTGAGCCTTATCATCCGCGCCACCCTAGCGTGTAGGGCGATAAACAGGCATCAACAGATATGAGGATTGCCGTGGCGCGCCCGCCAACTAGGGGGGATGATAGTTCTTCAGACCTGTTGTTGAGTTGTGAATAGAGATATATCTACAGTAAATGCCGACTTCGGCTTCCTGACGATGCGACGCCAGTTTCCATCTTTGGTCGGCTGCAGGACTGGATTACCACAATGAGTGCAGACAAGCAACTCGACATCAAGACCGGCAGCAGCCAGGATGGCCAGGGTAACGATGTTAGTGAGGGACATGAGGTTTCCGCCTATATCGACCCGGTCAAGGAGGCTAAGATGATGCGAAAGTTCGACGTAAGGAGATCCGTGTCTCGTTGAGTGTGTCCATGCTGACTTACTTACCTGTAGATCTGGGCGATCGGCGGCCTCGGAATCCTGTACATGTTGGCCAACCTTGACAGGCAAGTCGGCCATCAACTACTACATACGGATCCGCAAATAGCTAACAGATTGACAACAGGAGCAACATTGGAAACGCGCAGATCGCCGGCCTCCCAGCAGACCTTGGTTTGACCGGCAACCAATATGGCACTGCTGTCACCCTTCTCTACGCTACATACGTGCCATTCGAGGGGCCCGTTGCTATTCTGCTCAAGATCATTGGCCCCAAGCATTTGCTCACCTTCTGTTGTCTTGCTTGGTAGGTTGTATTCACATCCATTCTAGAACCATGCGACTAACAAGAGCGATCTTTAGGGGTATCGTTTGCTTAGGCACAGGCTTCGTCCATAACTGGCAAGGACTCTACGCCTGTCGTATGCTTATTGGCTTCTTTGAAGCTGGTCTCATTCCTTGCATCAATGTTTACATTGGAATGGTGTACAAGAAGTCTGAAAGGGGCAAGAGGTTGGTTGCACCGAATGTGCTGATGTTCATTTGGCTCATCATTATTTTAGATCGTCTATCATCTTTGCTTTCAGTGCAATTGCCAGCGCCTTCGGTGGCATTTTCGCATATGCACTGACTCAAATCCGAACCGGAACGTACTTCTCGACATGGAGAGCCCTCTTCATCGTCGAAGGATGCATGACTATCGTCATCGCTCCGCTCTTCTGGCTGTTCTTCCCTGCCACACCAAAGGACGCTTGGTTCCTGACGCCCGAGGAGAAGGAAATGATGAAACTTCGCTACGAATTAGAGCCGTCCTTCGGTATTGACGAAGAATTCAGTTGGAAGGCTGTCATTGATGGCTTGATCGATCCCAAGTTCCATCTCCAGTACGTCTGCAGTAGAACTTGAAACTTCCCATACACAAAGCTAATCATATCAACAGCTGGATCTTCCAGTTCGCTGTCGACATCTCTCTTTACGGTTTCACGACATTCCTTCCCGCTATCGTCAATGGCCTAGGCTACACCTCGGTTACTGCCAACCTGATGACTGTTCCCATCTACGTCTGGGGCCTTCTCACTTTCCTCTTCACAGCCTACATGTCCGACAAGACTGGGAATCGCGGATATTGGATCGGTGGCCCTCTTGTCTGCCTTATCATCGGATACGCATTGCTGATCTCCGTTGATAACTTAGGCGTCAGATATTTTGCCTGCTTTGGTGCGTTTTCCAGTGCTTAAAACTTCTAAATGCACCGAACCTTGCTAACTTAACCGAATAGTCGCCGTGATGGGAATTTACCCTACAACAGGAATGAGTCTGATGGTAAGTGGAAATCCTGCGTTGAACATCAACAGGTGCTAATTGGTTCAACAGTGGCTCAGCGACAACGCCGCACAGCACTTCAAGAGAGCCACGATGGTTGGTGGTGCCCTGACCCTTGGCAACACTGCTGGAGTTGCAGTGGGTCAAATCTTCGTCAGCTCGGACAAGCCTCGATATATCCGAGGATTGTCTATCGCTATGGGTCTCGCGGCAGTTGCATTGGCGTGTGTTGCCGCTCTCATGATAGGAATGCACATTGTAAACAAGAGGCGCGCGAAGAGAATCAGGAAGGCGGAGGAAGAGGGGTCTCCTCTGCCGAGCATCCCCGAGAAGGGAGACTTCGATGTGTACTACAAGTACACGCTCTGATCACAAGCTATTGTTTGTCAAGCTTGATGTTCGTTTAGACGCTTTCAAATAATTAGCAATGCCTTTAATACGAAAGTTTTCACAAGAACCCCCAACAGTGTATTGCTTTCAAGCTGTCATCTTTAGGAAAGAAACCAAGCCCGAAGATTGGGTTGCATGGACTAACGATAAACAGCCCATGGCGCGCGTTAGCGATGATAGGGGTAGATACAGGGGAGATAGGCCCGGCACTTTCTTCCAATAGCAGCTGTCGCTCCTTATCATGGTTCGTTCCCCCGCAACAACTGGGGTAAGGATGCGGATCTAAATACCAGATCCACTCCAACAGTAGTCTCCACGCCGGGTTCTCTGCATTTCGCTGTTCAATGTTGTCGAAAAGCTATGCTAGATCGGAGTCATGGCATCGCCTAGTGAGTCCTCGGGATTGCGTGCTTCAAAACGGCTGAAACGCAGCGTTGTAGCTTGCCAACGATGCCACGCTCAGAAGATCAAGTGCACCGGAGGCACTCCGTGCAGGGCCTGTGACAGATCCAATGATATCGCTGCTTGTCTTTATCCAGTCCGCGAGAGAAAGATCTCAGTCTTGGAAAGGTAAGCTATAACATTGAAAGAATTTTGAAGAATTAAGCTCATAATTTGCAGCTACATAAAACAACTCCAAGATGAGAATGAGGAGCTCAAGCGGAAGACATCACTACCGTCTCAGGCTAGTCCGTCAGCTAGCCAGGTGTCGGACCAGATCGTGGTCAACACAGAAGCTCACGAGGAAAAAGAGGAGGAAGAGGAAGAAGAGATCTCCACCGCTGAAGTGGTTCATCCTGTGATTGAACAACGGATATGTGATCCTGCGGCGCCACGGCCAGTTTATGTCGGCGCTGCCGCATTTACTGCCTTCGCCAACATCTTATGGCACGATGGCCCTACACCACCAAGGAACGTCAAAGTCTTCAAACATCCAACGCTTCAACGCGCCATCAAGACCGACTACAAACTGCCGAACTACACTTACGCCAATCTCCTCGTCCAAGTTGTCTTGAGGTTTATCGGAAGTGATTACCACTTGCTGAAGAAGAAGTCTTTCTCTCAGAGAGTGGATCGGCTATACGGCCCCGCAACGGAGCAAACTCCGGACACCATGTTCCTCTGTCGGCTCTTTGCGGTCTTTGCCCTCGGTGAGCTATATCTCAAAAAGTCGACTAGTCAGCGAGAAGTGCCAGGGGCGAAATTCTTCTTGCAATCAGTGTCACTATTTGAGGAGTTGTACGAGGAACCCAACATAGAGTACATCGAGACTCTGCTTTTGATGGTGAGTCGCCGATTGAAATGGCCCTGGTTTCAAGGGATCTGACATGATAGCAGTGCTTTTATTCGCATGCTTTGAACAGACAGAACACGGCATACACATATGCGGGCATTGCGCTACGACTGAGTGTCACTATGGGTCTTCACAGAAACATCACGTATGACCCAAAAACGCCCCCAGTTGAGATCGAGAATCGGCGGCGTGTTTGGTGGACCGTATACACCTTCGATCGTCTATGCAGTGCAAAGCTGGGCCATCCGGTGATGATCAAAGATGAAGATATCGATGCGCCATTTCCCTCATCCGACGGACTTTCTCCTGAGGAGCAGGAGGAGTTCGTGGACGCAGGTCAACTCATCGCCAATATCAGATTGGCCCGCATCACTGGTCTGCTGCTAGATCACACTTACAAAATCCATTCACCCCACGAGAAGACATTCGTGAGCAATGTTCACAGGATTCTCACAAGTCTGAAGGAATGGGATGCGACACTGCCTCCTGAATTGGCGCTCGACCACAGCAGAACCCCCTCGTACAGCACAAGAGCAGTCGCTTCCTTGCGACTTCACTTCAACCAAGTATGTTACGATTAAAGTCGAGGATAACGCTGAATACTGACGACTTTCCAGTGCGTGGTATTGACAACGAGACCTATCCTCCTCTTTCTCTTCAAATACTACATGCGCCAATCTCAAACTCCATCATCGCCGTCATCAGAGTCTACCAAGGTGCTGCCACCAATGACAATTGCCTTGGGAGAGGCCTGTATATATGCTGCCAGAGCATCCAATCGACTCCTGAAGCAGCTCTGGGTGGACGGGGCCATCGCAACCTTCGGATACTTCGACGCTCACTTCATCTTCTCATCCACCATCATACTCATTCTCTCAAACATTCTAAACCCGAACGATGGCGACCGTAACTCCGTCGACTTAGCGTGCACGCTGCTGCAGTCCATGGCCGATGACGGTAATCTCCCAGCCTCCGAACTTCGCGACCGACTAGCGACACTCAAGGAGGACCTTGAGTGCAAGTATGCCACTAGCAGCTGCCAGGTTACAGGTCCCAAACAAGGGTACATGACAGCTGCTGGTACCTTCGCCGCGCACGTTGCCCCGACATCAAGTCGGCGAAAGGGCGATCCCAACAGATCGCAGACTGGCCAGACACCCTCGACCACAACAAGCCCCACAGCTGAGGTCTCCTCGGTCGGTAGAGCTCCCTTCGATGATCCCTTTATTCAAGACTTCCTGGGCCAGCCATACTCAGAGTGGAGTCCGAGTGCTTTTGACATTACGAATGATGAAATTGGCGTTTCTTCTTTGGCTTGGGATATCAGAACGACGAATGACATCTAATATGTACGCGGTCTTTGGAGTTGAGGAGCTCTCATGATTTTTCAACTCACGAAACTACGTTCCATCTCTATATTTATATGGTATTCAGACTTTATTTACCGCAGTCACCTTGGTCTTGTCGCCGAAGAACCACTCTTCAAGGTTCGTGAGCGTGATCTTGTCAAAGTTGTTCCAACTCGTTCCGGAGCAAACACCAATGTGGGGCAACAGTGTCGTGTCGTAGTTCTCCTTTAGCTTTGGGTTCACCGTGGGCTCGGCCGCATGAACATCAAGACCCAAGCCAATCACACGCCCTGATTTCATTGCCTCCAGTAATGCATCCTCGTCAATAAGGCCGCCACGCGCAATATTTACGATACGAACCCCTTCTTGCTTCATGATGCCGAATCGGCTTGTAGACAACATGTGCTTTGTTTCGGGTGTTAGTGGACATGCTAGGCAGATGCAGTCCGAGACTCTCAAGAGTGACTCAAGAGATTCATGGTAGACAGCCTCGGTACCAATTCTTTGGAGATCCTCTCGTGGTTTCCGATTATGATAGTGAATCTGGGAGGCATTAGCCAATGTTCTTGATGGCAATGCTTCCTATTAGTTTGTGTTTACCTTCATATCCAATGCCAAGGCGGCTTTACGAGCAATGGCAATACCAATGTCGCCCATGCCGACGATGCCCAGAGTCTTGCCCGCAGGATCTACGGCCATAGTGCCAATACGACGGCTCTCAATCCATCGATTATTTCGTGCAAGATGCTCTGCGAGAGTGAAGTATCGGAATGAGTTCAAGATGAGGTGCAGTGCCGTATTAGCCACGGCCTCGGTGCACGTATCCGGACAGTTGGCGTAGGTGATGCCCTTTGCTGTGAGGGCAGGAATGTCAGCGGCATCATAGCCATGACCGCTGCAGCAAATGAGTTTGAGCGATGGTGGATATTTGGCGACAGCGGGTCCTCGGAAGAGTTGATGGGTTGCGAATTGCCCAGCTTTCAACCATCCTACCCGGACAATGGCGTCGATGGCTGAGTAAGGTCCACCTGGAGCAAGACGAGAGCAAAATGCTTCCTCATCTTGACAGTCGTATTTAATGATATTAAAGCTTGATCGTATGCGATCCCACTGTTCTGTTTCGGCACCTCGAACGCTCGATTCGACGAGCAGAATGGTGGGCTTGCTTGCCTTTTGAGATGCTATGCTCCCCATAGTTGCAGGGTTTGTGGAATGATACTGTGTGCTCTGCTCGTACCTACCAAGCAACTCGGATTAGCTCCCGGCCTTATGTCACCAGCCGGAACGTTAACGCTGGGGGCATTTTCCATGTGCCTATCGTTGTCAGTGATGCTGTAATCTGGTCAGGTGCCGATAGCTAGGATGGCGGCCTTGGACACTCGGCACATAGGCCGAGATCGGCAATCGGTATCGCTGCCGGTGCGGGGACTTCTGCTGGGCCCAATTCCGGTCCGCCTACGGCAACCAGCACCGGTCGGATGAAGCAACAAAAGAATCATCACGTTCAAGCCAGCTTATTGGCGTCTAATGAGCTGCAAAAGTCTGCAGTTTACTGTTCTTTTCATCAATACTGACGACTCTCATATTCAAGATGACGAGCTCAAAGGAGCTTCCTCCGGTTGTGGAGTTACTGTCACAGCTCATGTCAGTCGAAAGCACCAGCGACGAAGAGCTTGAAGTTGGCATATTTTTGGAAGACTACATGAAAGTTCTTGGGTATACGGTTGAGAGAATTGCCATTGCACCGGGCTCAACACGACACAATGTCTATGCATATTTGGGCGCTAAGCGGGAGGCGCGCATCCTGCTAACCTGTCACATGGACACCGTACCGCCCCACATCCCGCTATCAATCGACTTAGACGCAGGAATAGTAAGAGGTCGTGGAGCTTGTGACGACAAGGGCCCGATGGCCGCTCAAGTCCTGGCAGTCGAAGACCTTCGAAAGGAAGGAAAGATCAAAGATGGGGATATCAGTTTCCTATTCGTCGTGGGCGAAGAGAAGGGAGGCCCCGGGATGATCGCTGCCAACGATATGGGCTTGACTTGGGAGGCTGGCATCTTCGGAGAACCTACTGAGGGAAAGCTCGGAACAGGCCACAAGGGTCATGTTGTGTTCGAGTTGACGGCGACCGGCAAGGCTTGGTAAGTTTCATTGTTGACAAACATCGTAAAAGAGTGCGTTAAAAGGCTGGTTCTTACACTCTATGTAGTCACTCGGGCTACCCTCATCTAGGAAGCAACGCCATCTCGCTATTGATCAAAGCCATGAGCAAACTGGAAACATCAGATTGGCCCGTTTCAGATCTCCTCGGTCCCTCGACCTTCAATATGGGCAAGATCGAAGGCGGAGCCGGTTATAATGTTGTTGCTGCGGAGGCGAAGGCCCTCTGTGCGGTTCGGGTAGCTGCCGATTTACCCCAGATCAAGAAACAGATTGCGAGTGTGGTGCAAGAATTTCCGGGAGTTGAAGTTGACTTCAAATTTGAATACCCCGAAACTCTGCTAGACTTCGACTTTGACGGGTTCGAGTCCGCGCCAGTTAGTTACGGAACAGATGTTCCGAGACTCAAAGGGTCGCATAAGAAGGTGCTCTACGGACCGGGTACAATTTTGGTCGCTCATGGGAAGGACGAGCATGTCATGATCGATGAACTGTTGGAAAGTGTCGATGGATACAAGAAGCTTGTACTCAACTTCCTATGATGGTTAAGTTCCCCGGTCACAGCTGCCACGTGGAAAAACCATCATTAGCAATTCTCGCAGAGATATTTCATTTCTGTCTTTGCCGATTGAAGGAAGTTTTGTGCTATCTACTGGTATAAAATAGGCGGGGAACACTCCCTCGTAGAACATTATGGCATAATTATGTTGTAGATGAGGACCGATGTCGTCGTCCTTTCCTCTCCAAAGCTGCCAGAAACAACTTTTGAGTTGTATCAGGCATGGAACTCTCCGTCTCTTCGAAAAGCCACCTCCCTTCTGCTTCAGGTAAGGTATCGATTAGCTCATCGATTACAGGGCCCAAGTCTTCAGCGGTTCCGTTCGTAATGGGAATCCACCCGCCGGCCTCTCCAAGTCCACAGACCAAGCCGACGCAAGAAGGATCTGTGGAAAGCGACCGAAACGTGAAGAACGGGTCGTCCATCATTCGGTTGAGCAGTAGAACCATGGGTGAGCACGCGAGAAGCCTACGGTCATCCAGTGTCACCTTTGCGCCATCGCTCAGCAGCATGGAAACCCTACGCGCCGTGTACTCCATGTCCAACCAAGGCCGTGTTGCCATCATAAACACCAGCGCAAGGGTACCGATAGGGCATTGCGACAAGGTGTCAACATGGTCACTGTCGGGATGCAGCTCTTGTGGCAAAGCATTGTGTTCAACCTGCGCACAAAGCTGCATCAATTGAAACAGGTGTTCCCTCGGCAAAAGGCTGTCCATACCGAAGCCTCCGTTCTCAAGGAAGCTTCCCGCCTCTCGGAATACCCCCAAGTCTTCGTCGTGTATCTCTATCGCAATGCAGGCAATGAGGAATGACAGCTGCATTTCGGCACGGAAGAATCGTAACCATCCATCCCCCAATCCGCACATATGGACGTCGTCCAGCGTGGCCTGACAGAATGTGGGCAACATTGAGGTGAAGATGCGCGGGATATCCTCATCACCACGGTCAATATAGCTCCTCAATGTGAAGACATTCTCTGGGTGCCTCAGCTGCATAGTGAATTCTGCAAGCGAAGTCCTCAGAGTTGATTTATAGTGAGAAAGACCCTCATCGTCGATGTTCTCGATCCACGTTGCTTCTCCGCGGTTTAAAATGACACGGCAACTTCCTACGTCATGAGCGAGGGCAAAGTCGAGGGCATTGTGGTGTGACACGAAAAAGTCTCTGTCCACACGGAGTTGCCGCGGTTTGGCTATGTCGACCCCAAAATCAAGATCAAGCAAGTACAAAACCAAGGAAGCCTGCTTTGCCGCAATTGCGTGGTATAGCGGTGTCGCATGATTGTCGTCTAGTCTGTCAACGTCCACGTCCTTTTCGCGTATCAAGTATGAAACCAGAGGTATGTTGCCAGATGCCGCTGCGGTATGAATTGGGTGGATGTCTGTGATGAAAAAGCCAAAAGGGTGACGATCCTTTATCTGGTGCCCAGATTGACCGAGGAAAGGATGGTCCGCATAATCGCTAGAATCATCTATGACTGATTCATCTTCGTCTGCCTCGCCATTGTCGCAGTCGCAGTTCTTTAGGTAAAACTTCGATCCGACTGGTACGATGAGCTTATCACTAGCTCCAGCGGAAAGCAGGAGTTTGGCGACTGAAGTGTGTCCACCGCAAATAGCATGATGAAGAGGCGTCCAAGCAGGGTATTCGGACTCTCTGCTGCGCCCGTCGAACTCCGACCTAGGTATGCTGCACCCCAAAGGCTTACAGGCACAGAGAAACCTGCCAGCGGCATTGAGACTCACCTCTTGCGAGATCAGCCATTTCACAGCATTGTAATGGCCATGGTAAGCAGCAAGGTGAAGAGGCGTGCCCCAGCCGGGAGGGGCTGGGTACATTATGTCTTTCACCGAGCGTGCGGGCTTTAACGGATAGAAATTGTCGAGGTCTGCGCCGAACTTTGCTGCAACTTGGAGGGTTTCCAAGTTGCCAGCGGCGGCGGCGACAACGGTGATCTCAGGGGCCTTCTCTGCAACAGCGGGACGGTAAAGTTCAGCTTGGAAGATACTATGAAGGAATTTGTTGACCTGGGCGAGGGCTGCGATCTCGGATCGGTTATCGAGATGTCGGGATATCTCGAGCCATATTTCCGGCACAAGTTGGGGAGCTTTCGCCATGGCCATTCTGGCGATGGCGCGCTCGACGTCGTGATGGCAGGGACGCAAAGTGTGTGTTGTGACCTCGGCTTCTAGGGGGCTGTGGTTACTGTCAGCGTCTGCAGCTCGAATCTCATGAGCGTTTCGAAATTTAGATACCCTTGGATTATTAGCGGATCTACGTCAATGATGCACCGTACATGGACAGGCGAGATCAGTCTAAGCCCGCCAGATGTGACGATGACGGATGTGGTCGAAAGAAGATGTGAAGTAATCGGCAGCCATCTCAGGCAAACTTCGGACGTGGCTGAGTTTGAGTGGGCCCTTTAATTTAAATGCTTTTTGGTGGCCCTGGACGCGCCTGCGGCCGCGTTTCGCGTCAATGAGAGAGACACAATAGCCATCTATTAAGGGATGTTGGAGACCATATTTTACCATGCTCTGCATCCCTTCATGGAAACTGAGCGTCTTTCATGGAACGACTGTGTGATCTCAGGGGCTCGAGGGTTGGCCTCCTAGTCGGCACCCCTCTCCCGCTAAACGGCACCCCTGGGGCCTCCTTCTAGCTAAGACCCTCTCGCTGAGAAGGGCACTTCTAGATGGCCTTTGGGAGCTGGACTTCTGTTTCTTTCTGTTGATTATATAAGAAATCAAAGGCTCACCGAGACGCACTGAGGGGCTTGGGATTTTGAGGTGCTGTATAGGCGGAGAGGGTGCCGTCTAAGAGGCCCCGAAGTGAAGGTCACCTGTAGTGGATAAAGACAAGGGCTACAACAGTGTAAGTTAAGCTTGAGCAGCATCAACGCCGCCATCGAGAACAAAACTGAGAATCAAGAGTCTAAACGCTTGCGATATCAAATCCGTCAATCTTAGAGGAGCCAGGGCTATTTAAATATGGTCAACGTGGAGTCTCGTCTCCCGGAGCCCGAGTGTACCGCATGCCGCGAACAACAAGGTACCCCGCAAGACTTTGAGCGACCGAAGGCCGATCATCACCCCGCAAAATAGCACACCTAGAAATGAAGATAACCCAATCTGATACTCTCACGTTCGCAACCGAAGGTATAGGGTAGGTCGTCTTGAAAGCATCAACCATGGCTAGTAATTCTTCACTTAACCCTGGACCTGCGCCTGAAGTCACTGTTCCTGCTTCCAGGTCCCGAAGAGGGTAAGACCATGTTCTCCTCGTCCTAGCAGCGTCTTATCTCTGCACGTCAAGGCCTCTTGTTCCTCACGAAAGTGGAGACAGCTACCATCTCCTCCTTTTCGGCCGTGTCTCTGGCCACTAGGTAATGTGGCATGACCTTCAAGCTTCAAGGACTGATGCACTCTAGGTGTTGGACCTGTAAGAGGCGTCATAAAAAATGCGACGAGGTTAAGCCGAGCTGTAACCGTTGCGTACATGCGAACCTCCAGTGTGAAGGTTATGATACTCGATTGACCTGGGGCTCGTCAAATACAATCGTTTCCAAACATGGAATCATCCTCAAGCCAGTCCGCCCGCAGAGCTTGAGTCGAAAGGTCGCACAGGAACGAAAGCAGTTGGAGGAGAGCGCGCATACGACCGCTGGGAGTTGTGATTCGGATACTACATCATGCGAGGGCCGCCAAAGCCCTTCTACAACCAACTCCGACGAAAAAAGCGGCCACTCTGGGAAGAGTTTCAATACAGGAGTTGACGACAAGATAACAGAGCTTCTGGTTGATCAATGTATGTCAGTGTCGTGCAATGGAACTTTTGACGGGCTGCTAACTTTCATAGTCTGCAAAAGTGGATATCTGACTTTGACCGGAAGATCTGGCGACGGAGGACTCATGAAGTCAGATATTCTACCCATGAGAAAGACTTCGACTTCGCTCTGCAATACCTACGCAGCATATCAGGCGAGCCTGACAAACGAATACAGGCATCTCATGCCAGTATATCTGCAGCTTGGTATTTCGGGTTACATCAATGACCTTCAATCCCCAGACAACCTTCGTCGAGACGAAATTCTTGCAACGGGAGTCCTCTTATGTAGTGTTAGCGTAAGTTTCGATGAATTCTCCTCTACTTATGACAGAGTCTAACGATTGCATGGTCAGATAAATGGGCTCTACAAGTGGACTACCTTACTCAAAGGACTTCATACCGTGTTACAGCAGCGAAAGCTTCTAGAGACAACAGCTCAACCGCCACTAGTCGGTCATCTGATCGAAGTCATCGCACTTCTTGATGTTCCACATTTCACATTAAACCGGAGCACGGAGTCGCTGAAGATATGGCCCGCATACTTCGCTCAGCGGCATTTGACGGGAGTCCAAGAAACCTGTGGCCTGCCGTACTCTCTTCTAGACCTCATCTGCAATATGGACTCTCCTGACGCTGAACAGAGACTTCGCAACTGGCCTGGAGAGCTATGCCGTGAACTGGTCCAAATTCACTTGTGGGAAGCGTTCCGTACTACGGCAATACTCCATTGTAGAGCTTTACGGCCTGCGACAGAGAATGAGGAGAGTAGTGCAGCGGCGGGGTTTGGCGACGAGCTTCTTGAGATGAAGGCATTGGCTGCCTGCCAAGCTGTCATCGACTCGAAGGGTGACTCGTTCCCTGGTGTGCCACACCTAGCTGCTGCACTTATGTACCCCCTCTTCATAGTGTGCCTGTCCACCAAGCAGGACACTGTTGCTCGGTCTCTTTCGCGAGATCTCTTCTCGGAAGTGGTCAGGAAATGGGGAGACCACGAAATCAGACTGGCATGGGACATCGTCATCGAGGTTTGGCAGAGGTCTACAATGCAACCTGGGGTTTGTGGACTAAAGTTGGCGGAAGACTTTGTCGCAGAGTTGGACATTGAGATGTATTTGTACTGAAGGTTTTCTGCTGTTTCTCGGCATTTCACGGTCTGTGACATGTTACAGTCGTTGGACACATATATTCAGCGCAAGACCTGTTAACAGTTTACGCCAGGTTCAATACGTAGCATGGCACAAGATCAGTTCCAATCGCTGTAGATTATCTGAGTCTCAGGTAACGGTCTCGACTACAAGCTCTGTGTCAAGTGATCTCTGAAGGATGCAGGCGATACACGTCCTCCACCATAACCGAATATTTAGATCATATTCAGACAACGTGCGATTATCACGTCAGGAGCTATCCGCGCCACACCTGAGGTATTATCTGGAACATCTGACAGCTTCGGGTAGGAATGCTGCTTGAGCCTCAATGGTCTCGGCAACAAGCCAAATCATCACCGTGCATGGCGTTTTTGCCCGATTTGCTGTGTTGTACTTTGCAGGCCCAATCGAATCCTGGTCACTGATGCAGCAATCTTACTTGTATCGCTCTCTCTGGGCAACGAGACTTCCTCCTTCGGTAAGCTTACCATCCCAGACGTCTGCCACCTGCAACCCCTTCCCGTGCGTAAGCTTATCATACGTAGTCAACGACACAAACAAGCTCATTTGTCTGTGAAACGCCCAGGCTGAAGATTCCGCACGTCGAGATTGGCTCGAACTACGTGTCGGTCTGCCGGATGCTGTCGCGGAACACACACTCCGGCAATATCGACGAATTCGATCAATAACCCCGAGCTTTATCAAACTTCTCAGCGTGCAACATCCGTATTGGTGCTCTGTTTGTCGCGATAATCATCGCAGATTGCGGCGCAGTCACAGTGTTCCGTCCTTCCTTACGGGCGTACTGGGGGCGGTCGTCACGTACGTTGGTCCGGCCGTGGTGCTGAATGGGTTTGTTGGCGCCACATGCAACGTCCTGTTGGTGCTTCACGCGGCCAACGGCCCCAATGTAGCATTTGAGGGCGAGTTTGCGGCGACAAACGGTCTCTGCCGCTGCCGTCGGCTTTTTCGGTTCGCCCCGTTAAATGTCTTTATTTTTAAGACACAGCGTTGCAATGTGCGTCCGCCGTTGGTTGCTTCGCAGGAACATGGGGGTGTGCGGCTGTGGCTCGACTGGGGGCGGAGGGCAGCAAACTGCATGTCGACAATCTGTTGGTGCTGGTGAAATGTGAGGATCGAACCGCCCGCCCCCATTCATCACAGATAACAATGCGACGCCTCCCGCGTCTTCGACGGCAGCGGATTTGGTATATCTGTCTTGTGTAGACACTCAACTTGAAGATTTCTTGTGCCACGCTCGTCTTCAACCTACAACCTTCAAAGCACGTTTTGCTTCCTCGGGTTTGGTATTCATATCTATCAAAGCCTTCCTCTTGTCTATTCTGCTTTATCATGGAGACGGAACGGAAGCCTTCGCCAGACCCTGTCGACGACACGGAGCGTGCGAGCACCCACGTTGGCAGTGTCGCACCCGAAGCTAAAGACGTGGAAAGCGTTACTTCAGGAGGCAATCATCCCAGAGAAGGTTGGCCAGCGTGGCGATGGCCGTGTATTCAGGGCGCATTCTGTTTGGTTGGGCTGCTTCTTGGTCAGTATTATCTCCATTCATGGCTAAAAGGCTTCGTACAAAATTGACACAGATCGCTCCTCGGGCAGGCTACGATGTCAGTAACACAGCGAACATTCAGCCCCCGATCTACGAGGCATTCGGCCAGGTCCATCTCCTGTCATGGGTTGCCATAGCTTACACAGCTATGAACGTCGCAACCGTCCCTCTCGCCCGCAAGATTGTCGTCCTTGGGAACCTGAGGTACCAGGTTCTCGGATACTCCCTCATCTTCTTCGTCGGTTCTACAGTTTCAGGCGCAGCTCCGAACATCAACACAGTGATCATCGGCCGTGCGATACAGGGTATCGGAGGAGCCGGGCTGTACCAACTGTGCGTTTTCAGTCCGTCACTTCACTCGAGAGCAGATACTAAACTTTCCCCCACAGGAGTATCATCATCAACATGACGTTGACCACCCCAACTGAGCTTCCACGGACCCAAGGTCTCTTAGCTGTGTCCTGGGCCATCGGTCTCACGCTGGGTCCCGTCATCGGCGGTGCCTTCGCCGAGAACCACAAGGCTACATGGAGATGGGTCAGTATTTCTTAACACGGAGAACTACTGCAAAATATCTAATAAGTTCACATAGGCCATGTATATCAACCTCCCCATGCTGGCAATTATCATGGTCTGCAACCTCCTGGCCCTGCCCAACATGCACGCACCCGGCGCCTTGCCCGTCATCGAGGGCTTGCGCGTTGTCGACTGGACAGGTGTAATCCTCCACGTAGCTTCTTTTATCTTATTATGCTCGGCCCTCATCTTCAGCGGCTCCAAATGGGAATGGTCATCGCACTCAGCCATCATCGCTTGGGTATTCGTCGGCGTTATTTACCTCGCCTATGCCTTGCAGCAGAAGTTCTGCTTGCTCACCGACAAGACACACCGCAACATCTCCGCCGATCTCCTCAAGAACCGAGCCGTCATCCTCGTCTGCCTCGCCACATATGCCGTCGGAGGCAGCTACGGGATCGCCCTCTACTATACTCCTTTGTTCTTCGCCTTTACCAAGGGCTTCGATCCCGTCGACGCAGCTGTCAGGCTTCTACCATTCATCTTCACCTTCATCTTCTTCACCATCGTCATGGCGGGCATGATCCCCGTCATCGGGAGATATGCGCCTTTCTACGTTGTTGGCGGCGCCCTGACCATCATTGGAGGCGCCCTCCAAGCCCAGATCACAGCCACGACCTCGGAGAGCCGCGTGATGGGCGTGAGCAGTCTCATCGGGGCAGGTGTTGGTTGCATGTGGCAGACGGGAGTATCAGTCATGGCGCAAAGCGTGCCTTCCCACAGACGACTGGATGCTACTGCGCTCTTCATCATGTTCCAGCTCGCGGGTGTCTCGGTGACATTGGCCCTGGCCGGTTGCATCTTCCAGAATATCGGTTTCGACAAGCTGAAAGACTCGCTCGATGGGTTGGGTTTCAGCGACCATGACATCCGAGAGGCACTGGCGGGACTTGACTCCAAGATCTGGAGTGATGCTGACCCGCGGGTTGTAGGTGCAGCTGTCAGTGACGTCGCAGACGTGATCGCCAATAATCAGTATCTCATTGTGGCCTGCGGGATCGTTGCCCTGGTCAGCGGTTGCCTCATGAGTTGGGAAAAGTTGGACTTTGGGAAGGCCAAGGTAGCCAAGTGATGAGGTTCAGTGTTGTTTGATGTTGTATAGTAGTGGGCTCAGCAAAGTTTGTCAGGCAGCCTTCTCAATTGTTCAAAATCAGGTGTTGTTGAAACGGGAAGTAGGCAAGGGTCTAGAAAGGCTAGGTTTCCAAAAGAGAACAGACTGTGAATTCGAGAACTAGGTGCAAAGGCCGTGACATGTGAACTAGTGAAACCAAAGGTTAAGACCAAACTCCTGAAACTCCGGACACCATACTAATGAAATGAAATGAAACCAGTCCCTCCTCTTATCGCTTTTCACTACATACATAGCTTCCACCCCAATCCGAATTCACTCAAGAGTCCCAAATGGCACCGTAGGCAGGAACTCCTCGGGTCTCGAGACCGTAGACCACCTTCTTGGTGATCTTCTCGTTCGCAATAATGATCACAGCCTCCGCCTCAAAGCTCTTCGCCAGGTTGTATCCCATCTTGACCAGGTCAGGGCGGCCAGAGACCTTGGTGTCGTGAATGACCGCGTTGGGGATCTTCTCCTTGATATTGTCGAGCAGCTCCTTTCCAAAAGTCTGCTCGGGCTTTGGCGTGGACCAGATGAGCTGGGTCGCACAGCTCTGCTCCTGGATATGGCCGAGGAGAGGACCAATACCGGAGCCGGTAGCGATGACGACGATGCGGTTGAAGCAGGTGGCGATGCGCATGACTCCACAGGTCGGAACACCGCGCACCCAGATGTGCGTGGGGGGCTTCTGGATGGCATTCTTGGTCCAGTCGCCTGCGTTGGACACGACCAGCGAGAATCCCTTGGGGCGCCCTCCCACGGACCTGGGAGCTGGGATGGTTGCGAATGAGTGCCACTCGAGCAGTGGTCTCATGGAGAGGCGGGCGAAGCTGCCGTTGACAGGGACGGTGTAGTCAAAGTGCAGTCTGACGGCGTGGTTGGAGAGGACCTCGGCGTCGACAGGAACCTTGCGAAGGAAGAACCAGGATGACGCGATGCTGAGGGTTGCCAAGGCAAGCATCCAGAAGCCGGGGGTGCGGACACAGGCTTCGCCGAGAGACATGGATGAGACCTTGCCGTCGTTGGCAGCGAGCACGATTTGCGCCCAGAAGAGGCCGAGCATAGTCCATCCGACGAAGCGGTGGGTCTTCTCGAACATGTCGTGGTGCTTCTTTCTGAATCCGGGCCAGGCTAGGGCGATGGTAATGGTGAACAACCCGGTGAGTAGCCAAGAGATGACCTTTGAGGCGATGGATTGGTGACCCCAGTTGGGGCACTCAGTCAGCTGGCAAACCTCAGAGCTGATGTTTGACGCGAGCAGCCAAGCACCCGCAGAGACAGCCGCGCCCGAGTGGACGCCTCCGAAATGGAAGATCTTTGCGCATCGCTTCCTAATGCTGAGAGGCCAGGACTTGGGGACGTTGCAGGTGATGGTGTACATAGCATTGATGACGAAGTCCTGGCGCGCCAAGACGGCGACGAGGAGGTTGATGGCCGTGAGGGTACCGAGCCAGTCTCTGGTGAAGCCGGCGAAGATGAGAGCGATGACGGCGCCAATGTTGAAGAGCCCAACAATAGTGAACAGGCGGCGGTAGACGATGGCGATGCGATGGACGAAGCCGCGGTAGGGGCGATCCAAGGTCTTTTCGGGAATTTCGCGGTCGAGGTCGAGCTTCTCGTCGATCTCGGTGAAGCTAGACGAGGACGACTGGGACTTCTCGTCGGCGGTGGTGGACTGGCTGTCCACGGACAGCGACTCCTTGGAGCTGGTCTCTCTGACGGTGACGTTGGGTTCCTTCTTGTCGATGGTGTCCTCGGTGACCATGTCCTTGAGCGCCCGCTTATCCACCTTACCGTTTGAAGTAAGGGGCAAGGCATCGAGGAAGTGGAATTTTGTCGGGACCGCGTAGTAGGGCTGACGGGCGCGGACGTGGACCTGGATGGTGTCGAGGTCGCAGTCCTTAGGGGCCACGAAGCCGTGGATCTCGTTGTCGATTAGGAGGGCAGTTGCCCTTGAGACGACGGGGCATGAGTTGATTGAAGAGGTGACTCCATCGAGTTCGACTCGGAAACCCTGTACAGGTGCTGTTAGCGAGGATGTAAGACGAGAAGATGACACGAGTTTTGCGTACCTTGATCTTGATCTGGTCGTCGACTCTTCCGAGGATGTCGATCGACCCGTCTTGCCTCCATCGTCCAAGATCGCCGGTGTTGTACATCATGGATCTGTTCCGAATGGTCAGCAATGTAGCCAACGCTAGCAACAAAACTACTAGGTACTCACCCGTCATTGGCGAAGGGATCAAGCTTGTATCTCTCAGCCGTTTTCTCAGGGAGGGACACATATCCCCGAGAGATGCCATGGCCACCGGCCCACATAACGCCGGGCTCGCCGACCCCGAGAGAGTTGCCCTCATCATCGAGAACATAGACGGTGTTGTTGGGGGTTGGCTTGCCAATGGTTAAGGTCTGTCCTGGTTGGTGGAGGTGCATGGTGTTGACAATCGTCGTCTCGGTAGGGCCACAGCAGTTGTAGTACTTTGCGTGAGCTCCCCAAAGATCGGCAAGTCTAGAGCCAAAATCTAATCAGCGAATTCTGAATAAGATAAAATATTGTGGCGTTTGACTTACCTCTGGGAACTAGGTTCGCCGGCGGTCGCAGCAACCCGGATGTTGGAATATTCCCGGGGATCGTACTTGGCCAAGATGCTGGGTGTGCAGATCAGAACTTGGATCTGGGGATAAGCTCGAGTCAGTTGCGCTGATCTTTGTGAGAGAAATCTGTGGCGTTTTTCTTCGTACCTCTCGGATGCAGGGTTCCCATTTTGAGCCTCGAAGAACCAGGGTTCCGCCGTTGCAGAGGCAACCTAGCATCTCCCACGCCGCTTTCAAACTAATCAGCAAAGTTGTTTTTTGTGAGACGGGCTTTCTTTTTGGCAACTTACCCATGTCGAAACTGATATTCAGTACCTGGCCCACTCTTGTACCGGCCGAGATACCCAGATTCCCGGGCGACAGGCACACCAGGTTAGTCACGTTCTTGTGGGTGACGTCCACCCCTTTCGGAGTACCCGTAGTTCCTGTAAAGACAATTCGTCAGTAATCGTACCATGGTGTCTAATTGGCAGCTGGCCAGATCGCGTACCTGAAGTGTAGATCACATAGCAGCCGTGGTGTGTCTCAGCTAAGTCCTGATAGGGCAGGATTTGCGCATGCTCGGGATCCTTCTCCCGCTCTTCGTCAATTACCAAAGTCTCACAAGGGACCCCGAGGGTCTCGAAGCGGTGTTTTGTCGAGTTGAGGCAGAGGACGTGCTTGCCTCCGGCCTGCTCGAGGACGAAGCGGAGCGTCGAGTCGGGAACCACACCCCCATCGAGGGGCACATACTGCGCTCCACAAGACAGGATCGCAACGATGCCAACCAACATGTCAATGCCTCGCTTTACGACAAGCGGGACACGATCTCCGGGTCTGACGCCGAGCTTGGTCAGTTTCCTGGAGAGCTGGTTGGCCCGACGAGCGAGCTCGCCGTATGTGATCTCTCGAATCTGGGGTGCCGACAGGTCGCGGCCTGCAGTGACATCAGGCTGAGTCTCTGCATGATGATAGAAGGCGGCGGTGACGGTGGGATAGTCTGCTGTGATTCGTGGTCCTTGGGTGAAGGAGAGGGGAGGCGGCCCAACCGGAGTTGATGCCGAGTCTTTGGCCACTTGGTTCTGCATGTCTGCTGGCTGCGTGGCTACTAAAATAGCAACAAAAGAGCAACGGGGCAGGGATAAATTCCAAATGAATTCCAAATGATGATGTCGACTATTCCAAATCCTCACTGATTCGAGGGAGTAAATGCTCCTGTGGTCCGGGTAGAGTCATCCAACGTCGGCGGTCCCTCATGACTTTAAATATCTTGACAGACCTCCTTGGGCCACCGTTGCCCAACCCTCCCTCCTTGAGACAATTTCTCGCCCTTCCCTCGTCGACACATCGCCGGTAACCTTCCGAATGCGTCAGGGACGAATGCATCGAGACCGGATGCAAGAGACGTGAAAATCTCTCAACGTACAGCCGTCTTGAGTTGCATCAACCACCAGGGTTCGCCGCGCGAATCCTCCCATCACGACCGGCCCTCCAGATCCACACGCCTACACCGCAGGCCGTTGATTGACACATGAAAACGCCTCCTTCCCCGTTGAGAAGGTCATGCAGGCGGCGCCGTGAGAAAGCCATGTCCTTGTCCGACCACGGGTTGAACCTGGCCGTTGACCTCTCAAACAGGAAACTTGGACAGCGCCTTGCACATCAACCAGCCTCGACCACAAGCTACAACGTTCCGCCCCCTCACACCCGTGATGGCTCCGTCGTCGAATGTGCAAGTCCGGACGGGATATCATGCAGTCCTGGTCTTCCCCCGCCCCGGAAAAACGTGGAACCTAGTTGTGTGCTTCATGCAGGCACTTTCACAAACCTTCTTTGCGACCTTGAAGGGTCTGCCCGTCTGTCGTCACAGCAAGTCCACAAATGACATCGACACAACGCACTCTGCCATCAACGGCCCCGGCCAGCGGAGTGGATACCCTCACTGCCGGTGGGCGGAGACCAGACGAGCCCGTTGGTGGTTGTCGCAATTAACCACCTTCTCGGCCGAGCCTGGACCGTCTGCCCGCCGGAATACGAGCCCGCAAAAAATGAGACGCAGCGTGCCATCGCTTGCTGGCTACCGGCATACGACAGTAGAGGATCCCACTGTGATCGGCCAGTTCAGAAGATCGTGCGGACGAAAACTGGGACCTCGTTTGGAGTTTCTCTATCAACCTGCTTGCTCTGCTGTTTGTCGCGACGAGGCGGGACGCGGCCCACGACGGGCAGCTCGGGATCGACTCGGAGGATCGTCAGAGAGCCATTTTCAGGGCAGCTTCCTTGGAACGAAACCACCTTCGCGTCTGCAGGTTCCCTCGACTCTGGTCCTATGACCGACAAGCTCGCCGTTTACGAAGAGCTTACTGAAGCTACCCAAGGCACCAATCCTACGCCATGTGGAGGACCCCCCCGAAGGTCCAGATCGAGATGGGGGGGCTGCAACGCAATCTAATCAATCTGCATGGGGTGGGCTCGAGTGGTGTGATTTTCTGCCCCCGCGATCCGCGCCTGGTCGAGCTTGTTTGGAAGTTCCCTTGTGCAATTTTGTTTACCTCGAGAGAGGGACAGAGAGGCAGGTTCCTGATACCGGACGCAGACCCGGTCGGTGTAACCCATGGGGCCGACCGTCCGTGGGGGGAAAACGATTTAGACGCGGACATCTCGATTCCGTTTACGCTACAACATCCCGGGGTCGAATGGCCATTCCCAGTTCGGAACTTCTTTGCTGCCGCTGCAACCTCACGTCACTCAGCCGAAGCGAAGCTCCCCCAACGACAACAAGGCGGCCGTTTCTAGAGGCCCAGGACAAGAGACCAGACTTGCCGGCGCGGCACAGAAGAGGAAAGGGAAGCACACCATCCTGCCAGCGAAAGACGCGGATCTGTCGCGCCTAAATTCGACAAACGTCACATGCAAGGAATAACTAACGTCTCGGCTTGCAGTTTGGCAGCATTCGAGCCAAGATGATGGAGATGACAGATGCTGATGTAAAGAGAAGAAGCAAAAAATGAAGGGACAACCAGAACAACCGTTGGCCAGCATCTAGGCATGTAACCGACGCGGCGCGCGGGCTGCGATCTCATTCTCCTCCAACCGGTTTTCGCAAAGACGCCCAACGTTTTTTTCTTCTTTCCGCCAGTCATCACCACATCTCCAGACTCCAGAGGGGTCGCATCCAGACGAAAAGAACGCAATGCGGACGATCACCTCGCAGTTGCCGCAACGAGCCATCCCCTCCGAGCCGTTTGCGCCGTCCATTCTGCATCGGAGTCCCGACCGCGGTGGGGTCCCACGGAGCTGGTGTGGGGTGGCCTCGCTGCGGGTTGTGTTTCCTCGCAGCTCCTGTCTTCTCTCAAGGTTCTTCCTGGGTTGTCAAGGTAGCTGCAAGGTGCATGTGGTGGTCTGGAATGCTGCGCTTGGGACTGCATCTCGAACAGAGTTGCATCTCATATGCAGCTTTCTTCTTGGTAGGTAGGTTGGTCGACTTCGCGCCAGCTTTGTTTGTTTTTCTTTTCTTCTTTTTTTTTTCCTGCGGATCTCGTCGACAGACGATTTGCTTTCTTGTTCCGAGTCATTTTCGAACTTGCGCAAAAGATCCCCTTGTGACGTTGCTTTTCTTTTCTCATCCCACCCCCCGGTCTGCTGCGACCGCCAACCGATGTCGGAATAACAACAGAGGTGGCTGGGAGCAACTTCCAGTTCCACGTCCACGCGCGCATGCAGGAAATATTGAGGTGTTGAAGGATGCAAGGCATCTTTGCAGTCTCCATTTCTGCATTGACGTGACATGACGATATCACCTGGCTTTTGAGGAGGCGTGGCGGAAACCGATGATATCTCCGTTCGGGAGAGGATCATCTTGCCGTGATTCCATCTCTCTTCTTGGCAGTATGTCTTTGGCAAAATAACAGACAACACGACATTCCCATCATTGCAGAAAGGAATTTGAGATTTTCATGGCGTCCTTGAAGATGACGGCTGTCGAGTTTGCAGCGGTAGGTCCTATTCACAGCATGACCATTCACGGTTTCTGTCCTCTTAATGTCGAACTTGTAAGCTCTGTGAGGCCCAGTTTAAGAGTGAAGGAAGGTACTCCCACATTCCGGGCTTAATTTTCGCGAGCAATTTAGACGTGCCGTGCAAAGCTACAGTAGTCCAATCCACAATAGCCTGCGAAGCAATTATCATGACTGTTCTGAATTTTCTCGACGAACTCACGATTGTAATGAATAGAAATTCTAAGTGGAGCTTACGATTCAAGATTGAATATC
Organism: Colletotrichum gloeosporioides; assembly: GCF_011800055.1. Lineage (NCBI taxonomy): Eukaryota > Fungi > Ascomycota > Sordariomycetes > Glomerellales > Glomerellaceae > Colletotrichum > Colletotrichum gloeosporioides. The sequence goes on along the minus strand of NW_025544714.1, from coordinate 150,102 downwards.
TGATGTGATCAAACCAGACCCTCAACGTACGTATGTAAAACGAGTTATCTCGTCAATTAGTTTGTTCTAGGAGTTATCTTATCATAGTATGAAACAAACTTCTCAAAACTGGATCTATCACGAGGGTTTGAGTACTGCCTGGAATCAGATTCCTCAGAAATAGAACCCATATGAATGGTCAAAAATGCTTCAAAGTCTTCAGCTGATCAAAGTCGACAATACAGACAGCAGACCTTTTCAGATCTGGTATATTCCGCTTCGAAAACTGAATGAATGCTAGCGTATTTGTTCATTCTACCAAAGATGAGTCTGGCTCCTGCCAGTCTTGTCTCCCAGCTTTGCTCAAAATGCGGAACAATGGAATACTGCGAATACGCTTCTGTGATCTGAGCTTTGATCAAAACAAACCTCATTCAGGCAGCAACCTCTCCACCAGGACAATATGCTGGTTTTTCCCACCCCCAAAAGCATCAATGTAGACTTGCACCACAGTCCAACAGCTACGCCAACCATCTGACAGATGGACCATCGCCGACGGCGTCGTGGCAAAATGAAACCTCGCCCATCAAACTCTGGCAGCGGTGCCATTCCTCCGCCCAATCCGTCTTTGCAGCAGCAGTCGCAGCAGCAGCAGCCGAATCTGAATCCATCCGCTAGATCCTTCACTCCTGTCGCGATTATGCCACCGGTGGCACCTTCCGCTTACTCGCCTCCCGTTCAGCACCAAGGTACGTCGTCAAAACACGCAACGCCGCTCCCCCACGATATCGCCGTCCGCCCACACCCACACACAGAGACACCCGCACGCATATCCCCCACTCCCCACTCATATCGGGATCTCCCCTTAAGATCCCACCTTCTCACAGCGGTAGGGGATCGCTAACATCCGAATCTGCAGTCGAGCTGGTCTACCACCAGGCCAAAGCCGCCGAGGCCGCAAAGATGATGGCCGCACGCGCCCACGGTATGATCTCCAGTCCCCCATGCAGTCCGCACACCATTCCGACTCTGCCCATCCATCCCCTTCATCTCACATCTGCCGCCCGCGTCTCATCGCGGTTGCGTTCCTGCCCGTTCCGGCTGAGCCTCATCGACCTCCTGCGGCCCCCTTCTAATGTCTCCTTCTCATCATGGCATCGTCCTCCGTTCTGACAGTGAAGATCCAGCCCACACGCCTCCGACGAGCGGCTCCGACCAGATGCATGTGCCCAAGAAGCGTCGCATCTCAAACGCCCTCGGCGGCCCGTTCGACAAGCCACCTTCCCGCTCCGCGTCTGCGCCTAACGCAGCTGGCGTCGCTGTTGATCATCACGGCATCCCAAAGACCCCGCCGAACCGCAGCGTCCAGCCTCAGACTACGACCCCCACGCCGCCTGCCTACACCTTTGACGACGACGACATTTTCTTCCCAAATGCCGACAAGCCTCTAGTGAAGAGCGTTCGTGGCAAGAAGAAGGCCCCGTCAGGCCGAAAGTGAGATGCGAGGCGTCGAGGGACTTCTGTATGCCCGGAAGAGGAAGCTGTTTGCTCTTGCAGAGGATTACCACCACAAAGGAGGCATTTTGGCAGCGCGTTGCTCTGTTACAGATTTACTTGCAGCAAGGCGATAAGCTGAACCAAACTACAGCCTGCCGGGAAGGTTGGAGAATCTGGATGCTACTGGGATGGCCGGCTTTCTGATCTTCATCACATGCTGGAGACTTTGACAGCTGTCTCCTCCGCATTTCTCCTTGCAGTTGCCGTTACCCGTTGTGTATGGTTGCATCGAACAGCATCGATTAGCTCTGTCTTCCGCGCTGGGAAGGTGGTACCAGGCCAAGACTATGATGCAAGCTAGATCAATCTGGATCAATCATGGCGGGGATTGGAAATCATGGAAGGACTCAGACTGAGTCCCAGAATGCAGAGCTCTGAATTGAAGAATGGTGTCCCAAACCTGCAGATTTCGTCAACTTGCACCGTTACTACCGCAATTGTGCCAACTGCAACGAGTTTGGCGTGCGCTTCCATGTGATGGATGCCAAGGTGCCGGTGGGCTGTAAGACTTGCCACGCTGGCTTTGAATTTGGATTCATCGTACTTTCATGTGTGAGAGATCTGGCCGCCAGCAAAGGACCAGATAAGATGAAGCTCGTTGTCATTAAAGTTCCGGCATATCGGCCGCTTGCCGTGTTCCGGTCCAGGGCCCTTGTGGCGCGGCCGGGATCGTCATCCCGGGCGCCCCACACGTAAAACCTTGGCATGTTCTGGCTGTTTTCTGCGACCAACGGTCTCAACGTTGACATCGCATGGATCTGTGCCGTTGCAAGTTGCGCAGGTCAAACAAAAGTAGACTAAAAGACCAAAAATGCAAAAGATTTTGTGCCCAGAGGCGGATTCGAACCGCCGTCAACACGGTATCGCTGAGTGATGGAGACCACAACGTATCATCCTAACCAACTAGACGATCTGGGCTACTAGGGCTGAGAACCCCTGCTTGACGTCCTCAGCCCCGCAACGCATCATTAAGGGACACACCCGGCGAGCGTCAACTTCCACCACGCTTGGTAGGTAACAGAATTGCTCATGACATTGGTAGTACTTTTTCCATGGTGTTCGAAGATTTTTTTTGAACATCATTCTTCTACGATTGAAGGTAAAAAGCACTCGTTTTCTGCATTATCAGCAAGCTCTAAGTCCCAGGCTGCTAGACAAATTGCATTCTCATTACGACTCAAGAATTTTAGATCTCTCACCTCTACTAGCATTTTGCAATATAATCAAGAAGGCGTTCCTTGCTGTAGAAAACCCCAAACGGCTCTGCAAAGTATGTTGTGCGCCTATTGACCCCATAGTTCTTGCACCCACGATCACTGCAAAAGCCCATCGACCTACTCGTCGAGTTTCCTCGATATGTAAGCGGGTCCAGATGAGGAATTAGAAGTGACATCGAATTTTTGAAAAAGGTCTTCTTGACCCGGCACTGTGCGACCGTCCGGGTTGTCTCGCTTGGGTAGTCTTCAAATTGCGCAATCCGCGTGTGCCTCGACAGGTAAATATTGCGGCCCTCTGTGGTCCAAATGTAGCAGCTGAGGCATGTTTTGCAGAGCGCGACATGGCCTTTGGAGTCTGAAGTGACCGGCATGAAGCGGCCGACGTGCTCGGCTGCATTCTTGGCCGTGGCACACTGCTTAGTCTTGCTCTGTTCTTTTCGACATCCAGGGTCAAAAGACTTGTCGTCGTCTGGCGTGTATGATGCGCTCAGTCGCCTGAAGCACACACAGTCTTCGTGGTGGAAAGGCTCCAGAAGAGCCTCCATGTCGGATGTGATGTGGCGACATAAGATTTCCATGTCCAAAAATCTTCGAAGGCTTTCTCGAAGCAGGTCTTTGGTGACGAGGTGTCCTCGCTCAATTGTGCAGACTCTGACTTTGAACCCCGTCTCCAGATAGTATTCCCCTCTTCCCGAGAAGAGCCCCGAAAACCGGCGAAACAGCTTTGGAGGCTCCTCTCCGGGCTCCAATCTCAGTTCTGTGGTGCATCTTGTGCACTGGGCGATGGTAACATCTCTCCGTACGTCCGCAGGTGCCCGAACCAAGGGCTTCAACAATGGCACTGAGATGTGGCGACACAGTCTCAGCTTTCCCTCCCAGCCGATGCACTTGCGCGGTCGTCGAAAGCCGCCAGTGGAGAAACACGGTCCATAGTGCGGCTCTTTGCACTTGAGGCAGTAGGCGTGAAGGCACTCCGTACCGTCCCACGCTTTCTCGGTGGACTTTGCTCTCCGTATCCGACATTTTTGGCATTCATGTCGATCCCTTTCGGTGCGTTTAGCGACCATTCTCCTCATTTTCTCCCAACACGAATCATCTGTGGGAATATTTGAAATGAGTGACCGGAAAAGGGGGGAGGTTTGTTGCAAGACACCGAGGTCGGCCAAGTCTAAACAGCTAATGATGATGAGAAGCACATCGCGAGGCAGTCGGTATAAGATGCATCTTTTCATGTTGTCTCGGCGTTTGGCGTTGTGTGACAGTGAATAGCCCGTGTAGAGTTGTAACTCATTCAAGTCCGCATCATCTCGACATTTCTCTATGAGATCATTCGGAACCGTGGGCATCGCGAGCGGGGGGATCTCTTGAGGGATGAGATTGGCCGTGGATGAAATTGAGCTGTCTGATTGATAGCAAGCCTTACGCCTGCGGAAAAGACGACGCAGCAATTCGCGAAACATTTGAGATCCTGATATCGTTCTGGCTGAAAGAGAAAGGGCGCTGCCTGGGCGAAGCGTGGACTATGGAAGTTGGAGGAAAGGACATTATGCAAGCAGACCTTTTACATTCGCGGGCGGCCCAAACAATTATAGCATCGAGGATGGGCCTGGACCCTTGACCCGTTGTGAGGAGGATCGAGACTTTCGCGGCTCATGAGTGTTGATTCACTGATCCTTCGAAACCCAAAATCCTTTCCGCGCTCGTAGGAATTTTGGATCGCCGAACCCCGCCGGTACTCTGTTGAAGCTCGTGAACAATGTTCGAAGGAATGTCCAATCAGAGTACGAGACAATTTCTATTCACAGAATCACAGAATCACATCAAAAGTAATAATCCGGGTCCTTGTACATGCTCAGTCCCTGTGCTCAAAGCCCAGGTAGATGCCCAGGCTCAACACCCAAAACAACAAAGGCGCTCGGCACAATTCGGGCTTTTATATCGTTTGTTGTCTGGTGTCTTCTCGAGGACAACGTGATTGTTCTATGAGGGTCCTGGGTAGATAGAAATGAATCAACCTGATAGGCATCGCCTACATATAGTCTCGTGCATTCTGCCTTAAGAAGCTCACTTACTAAACATCCACAACATCATCCGACTATATTAGCATTGCGCTCTCAGCTTCAGGTAAGCTCTAACATCACGCAGGTTCGCCATTTACTACACGATATCGCCGTCAATCTCTTCCCAAGCCCTTCAAGTCCAAGATCACAGTCGATCATGTACCGCCCTCAGTATGTCCCCGTCAGAATATGTCCTCAATGTAGAAGGACACCCCTAGGCCTCTACGGTATGGGCCCCAACGGCCAACCCATCGAGACTATCTGCGAAAATTGCCGCCGGGAAAACATACGCAACGCCGAAATCGCTGCCCGAGCCCACCAACAGGCGAACAATGGCCGGCGAACCCCAGGACCCCTTTGTGCGCGCTGCGGACGATCACGTCCATCCCAAGGCTGCACCTTCTGCCCGGAGTGCATCGCCGCAGACGCAGCCTTCAGCACGCCGAGCATCCACTTCGAAGGAAACCTCTTTCCACCGAGACCTGATAACCGCCCCTTCTGCTCACAATGCAACCGAAATAGGGCAGCTTACAGCCGCAGCCGCTGCCACCAGTGTATCTCCGCCGAGCAGGCCTCTGTTCCCAATACCCGCGAGGAGCGCCGTCAGTCACGCTACGGCAGGCCCAACGACCCCGACGTCAACATGGACGAGCCGGTAACCTCCTATCTGCAACAGAGAATTTGCTCCATCTGCGATCGCGCCCGGGCAGAACCAGGTAAGACTCACTGCGGGAACTGCGCTTACCGTGACTTGTATAACGGAGGACGTGGCCAGGACAGATATGAGGCCATCGCCTGCGCCAACTGCGGCCAGGGATGTCGTCCCTCGCCCAACCGGCTTTGTGGGACTTGCAATAGAGATAGAGACACCCAGGCTCGCCGTCAGAGCCGGGCTCGATCGCCGCCTTCCCGACGGTACTCAATCTATGACGCTTCGCCTCCCCCACGTCGACGTTCGCCGTCTAGAAGGCCCACACCGCCTCCCCGACGGCGGTCGATCTTCGACGCTTTGCTTCCCCGACGTAGACGGCGTAGTTCGCCGCCTAGAAGCCCGTCACCGCCTCCCAGACGTCAACGACGGAATTCTAGGCCGTCTAGAAGCCCGACGCCTCGGAGCCCCACACCACCTGAGAGCCTGGAAAGCCCTGAGCATGGAAGCCAGATGTGTGGTTGCAACAAGTACTACGTCCGCGCGCCGGGAGCGGGTATGTGTAGCGTTTGCTACGAAGCATTCAATCGCGTGGGAACACTAGGGTGGCGGAGAGAGAAACGCAGACTAGGCTGGGATGGGCACCGTCGACGGAGACAGCTTTAAGGTATTGTTCTGGCTACAGGTAAGTCCAATTCGAGCGGTAAGTGTATTTGAGAAACAGTCGAGCAAATGTAGCACTCAATATCAAGATGCGCTTTGATCGATGTGAATTCTGTACGCTGATCTAACTTTTGTATTAAATGTGCCGTTGTCCCAACAGACAAGAACAAACCCCAAAACCGAGCAGCCCGTCTACATGCCGTTGCGTCGTCTACCACCAGCCTTACTCCTCGTGATATGTCCCTGAAGCACCTTGCGCGTCTGCACCAAACTGCGCTTGTTCTTGTGCTTGGCCTTGCTCAGCGTCATCAGGAAGTTCTTCTGGCGAGCCTTCTCCTTGTTCGTCGTACTCTTGCCCTCGGCGTCCTTCTTCGACTTGCGAATGGCCTTTGTGGACTTGTGCTCCTCGCGGTCCGGCTTGCCCTCCCTCGCCATGGCCACTCTTTCCTCCTTTGTCGTCTTGCGTAGCTTCGCGGGTGCCTCGATCTGCTCAGCCGTAAGACCGTCGTCCAGGTGCCGCGCGAGGGCCTTCTCAATCTCCTTCGATCTCTTTGATGTGCGGTTGCCCAGCGTCTTGTTCAGGCCGGCCTCTAGGCGGAGCTCCTGGAGCTTCGCCAGGTCGGCGGGGGTGAGGATGGTGGTGGTCGCGAGCTTTTGTATCCTCTCGATCTCGGCAGCATCGTCCTCCTCGTCAGCCTCTTCCTCGTCGTCAGAGCCCTCCTCGCCCGTTCTGCGCTTCTTCGGCACTGGCTCCTCCTCTTCGTCGGAAGAGTGATCGACGGCGATCCAGCCACCAGAGTCATCGCTGTCAACCGAGTCAACCTCCCAGTCGTCAGAGTTGAAGCCGTCGTCCTCCTCGTCGTCCTTGTCGCTGCCATCCGCGGGGAGACCCTTCGCCTCGCGCCTGAGTTTGCGCTGCTCTTCCTTCCACTTCGCCAACAGCTCGATGCCCTCGATGCCTCCGACCTCCTCCTCTCCGAACTTCCTTTGCTTCATCTCGCCGCTCCTCAGGCCCATGGTCGCGTCCTTGCCTCTGTCCTTCTTCATCAGCAGCTCGGCGCCGACCTCTCTGTACAGAGACAATAGACCCTTCGCAGCCATCATGACACCCTTGTCTTTGCTCTTCCGGTACTGCACAAGATCTTGAAGCAACGTGTCGCTCATCGCCAGAGGTTGTCTGACACAAATTTCACGGATAGCGTTCAAACCAGCCGCGGCAACCTCCGAGGCAGACGCTTCCGACACAAACTCGTTGGCGATCTTCTGGATGAGGGGCTCGACGGCATCGGGAGGCACCAGGTTGTGTGTGCCTTGCGCCAGACAGGCGAGGTACGAAGTGACGGATTCTTGGCGAGGGGTGAGGAACTTGATGAACCACGAGTACAAGCTGATGATGGTCAGCTTGTGCAGACCGACCAATCTTGTGACCAGCTGCAGAACGAGGATCCGGTTCTCTTGCGAGAACTTGACCTTTGTGTTCTGCAGGTGCTTCTGGAAGACGTTCTCGGCGAAGCCCTGGGGGTCGTGCAGGAGGTGGAAGGCGGAGAAGTTAAGCGGGTGAGGCTTGCCCTTGCTGCGCTCCTGCTTGTGGAGCTTGGAGACGGCCTTCTTGTACGCGTTCTGTTGCTTCTTGGACTTCTTGTTGATGCCAATCTGGTGCTTCATCTTTTGCAAGTCAATCTGCTCCTCGTCGCTGTCCTCGTCCTCCATCTCTTCGCGCTCCTTGTCGCCACCCAGGAAGAACCTTGTGGCGCCAACGACAACCTTCTCGTTATCCGACAAACACGCCTCCTTCATCACGTCCACCGTCTTCGCATCGGTCCAGATCTGACGCTTCCATAGCTCTCTCGTCAGCTTGACAGCCCATAAAGCCTTGGGCGACGTGCGGTCGGCAGTGATGAGGTTGTAGAGAACGGTCTGGATGGTGCGGTTGAGCGGGTGGTTTGTGCCTTTGGAGTTGGCGTTGCGCATCTCGGAGAGGATCTTCTGGAAGAGCAGCGTGCGCAGGGTCTTGCTCGGCGAGGAGACGAGGATGGGGAACAGCGACGTGAGGAGGCTGGTCGAGTCGATGACGTCCTTCTTGCGGAGGAGCGCCAGGCTGCCGACGATCTTCTCGCGCAGCTCGGGGTGCAGCACTTCATGGTGCTGGAGCAGGATCGCCTTCAGGTCGTCGGGGAAAGCGGCGGCGTGCTTGGGGTAGAGGTCGGCGGTGTGGGCAATCAGGTCGACGAGGTTATGGAAGGACTCGGTGTACTCTCTCGTCGCGGTCGTCGGGGAGGTCAGGAAGACCTCGCGCTGACTCTCGTACTGGCCCCATTGCTGGAGGAAGTTTTCCTCGTAGGACCTGGGATCGCGACGGATCTTGTACTGCAGACTCGCGCTGGAGATGTCAGCATTTGAATTCCGGTAATAACAAATGAACTTACAAGTCGACATCGACCTTCTCGAGGGCGGTGACCTTGCGCTTTCCCATGGTTGCTGTCTGCAGTCGAGTCGGCGATGCGATGGGTAAAATGGATGGACAATTGGCGGGGACCTGAATTGCCCGTCCAAGCAAAAAGAACTTTTTTGCGTCGAGGTAGCTTATCGGCGCCTTATCGCAGTATCTTATCTCAAAAGATGCGCACGGATCTCCTACGGGTACACTTTAGCGGGTCTCGCCGAGCACAAGCCATGATCTTACCGAGCAGACCGAGCTTCACCGCAGCCCACCGGGGGACTTAACAGCAAGTCCTTGCCCAACCCTCAACATCCATGTGAAATTTCGGAAGTGAGCAAGAGTCGTAACATTCCGATCCGAGTGTTAAATATTGGCTTAACTAATATTGAGTATCCAACTACTTCAGAATATGTAACTGTGATGAGTGTTGAATTTTTCATGTCTAATGTCTATGACCATATTGCTGGCAAACGAACGCCGCGGGTGGAAAGCAATTCCCATCTTCCAAGCGCGCTAAACTTTCCACACCAGATCCTGAATTTTCTTGTTCCTATCCACCTTGTCAAAAGCCCTAACAGCGGCTGTGACCCCTGGAATCTTTATCAAAATGTGTCTTCCGGAGCTCCCCTTTTTGGACTCCTCGTCAATAGCGGACAGAATCGAGCCAACTGTCTGCTTGCCAACCATGATATTATAGTCCTCAGCCTGGGCAAAGTACCTGCGGTCCTCTGAGGACAAAAATGGAAAAACCAATTTGCCGAAGGATTCAAGGACTTCACTGCAAAGGTTGAAGATGGCGAAGTAATCGATGTTGGCGACTGGGTGGGGTCCTTCAAACTCCTTGCGCGCCATGATCTCGGCCTTTTCCAGATATGAGTCGATCGACATGTTGCCGCGCAGTGAACGCAATCTTGCTCTCTGAGACTCGTTGAAGGGTTCCTCGCCTTCCATGCCGTGCAATTTTGCCATTATCTCATAGTTGAGAATATGGTTGGAATGATGCTGGTTGACGTACACCGATTCTCTGTAGTATGGGCGTCGGTGTGGGGTACACTTGCTAGGCATGATATCTCGCCAGTTGTAGTAGAGAGAGCAGTGGAAGTGCGTGAGGAACTTGGTTGTTGGAAGCATTCCGTAAAAGAGAGATTCACGAAAAAACTCGCACAGCTCATCGAAAACTGGAATCTTATCCAGCTTGATAACGGACCTGCGCAAAACATTACAGAGATGCAGCGCGGCTGGAATGATGTCGAATACGCTCAACAGCATGTGACCAATGTACATGGCTTGGTAGAGCATCTCGTTCACATGGCAACCTGCTGTCCACGGCGCCCGATGGTAAAGATCCCAGCGGTTTTCCTCGATGTACTCCTCGAGAGAGCGGAGAAGGTCTTCAGCCCTTTTGACGGAATACATGACAGCCTTTCTGTTCGCGACCAGATTCTTGGCAATCTTGATGATGGGAAGGAGCTCGGCCTTCATGTTCTTTGCAAGTCGGAGAGGGCGGAGTCGGCAATTCCACTCGCGTTGTCTTACTCCGCGAGGCCAGAAGTATGCTTTGCAGGATGAAATGAGAAGTCCCATACCCGAGCATAGAGTAGCGACTGAGGCCGCAGCATGTTTGTCGAAGGTTTCCAGAGCAGGAACATAGAGCGGCTCGCATGTGGTGGTTCTTTTGGCCGCTTTCAGCTGCTCAAGGTTCTCCGGCGTCATGTCGTGGTCTGGGCCCGGGGCGAGAGGCCTCGTATAAAATTCTCGCCTACTCACTTGCCCGCTGAGAAGTTTCTCTGCCAAATCCAGATACTTGGGAGGGAGGACAGGAGTGAATCCCCTCTCGAGCATCTCAATGCCGCGTTTTCCATCCAAATCTTGCTTGATGTTTCCCATCATCTCCGGAACAACAAAGTCCGAAATCTCTTGAAAACTCCATGGATTTGCTCTCTTATATTCAGCCACTTCCTCTTTATCGGTGGTGGTGTTCTGTTCTGCTGTTGTTCTAACAGCCTCGCTGCCTGTCTTTGTCGAGTGGCATTCGCAGTTCTTCGGATGTGGCCCCGCGTGTTTGTCGATGACCAGCATCAGATTGAAGAACTGGGACGTTTCGCGCATGAGTTTCGATGGTTGAATCTTTGGATTCAAGGTACCGGGTTTGGAGAAGAAGGCCAATGCCATCTCCGGATGCTTGGCGAGAAAGACGATGGAAAATGCCAGATCTCTTGGTTCCTCCATCTGCACAATGCTCATAGCCAGACTAGTGAGCCATGAAGCAAGAGCAAACGGCATTTTCCCCTCCGCGGCATCAGTCCAATACTGTTCTACTCGGTGACGTAATTTCTGTAGGCGCTGTTTCTGATGTCAGTACTTCTTTCGCGAAATCAATTTCAGCTTTGGTACTCACAAAGATAAATGTCACTCCCTCGATAGCTAGAGTAACCAAGTCGTCCTCCAACATGATACCGGGCTCCTTGTTATCAGGCGTCGCAAGATTGGTGTCATTTGGTAAAGCTTTCTGTGGGTGCTCTTGTACCTGTGGAATGAAGGGGGGATCGGACAGGAACGACTCGGTAGGCTCGTGCATGCGGAGCGCTGAGAACCGGTTCGTCGTAAATAGAAGGTCGGTATCGGATGTGCTGGCACTGGTGGCCAAGGGCATCGATATCAGAGGGGTGAGAATTTCAAGTGTTTCCTGAAGTCTATCTTCTTGTCAATACTCATGAAGTCAAAAGCTCGGCAAGATCGTGAAGCCAGGTACCTTCGGAGAAAGGCTTCATGAGCTGCATCGTCAGAGCCCATGCCCTGGTAGATCTGGAGAACCTCTTGTCGTTTGTTGATGGCATTTCGAAGGGATGCAATGACTGTGGGAGGGACTGTGGCTGCGGTGGCTGCAAGAGTCTTGGCTGCGTGCAAGATATCCTTGGTCGACTTGAATGTGTGCGTCTTGGCCGTCTCAGGTGCCCGAATTCTGTACTCAGCCCACAGCCACTGTAAGAAGTAGTTGGTAGAAGTCTTATAAGACTGACAGGGCTCTGAGATATCTATGTAGCCTCCATCGGAAGCCATAGTGATCGAGGTAGCTGGGGTGCTGGGTTGTTGAGAAGCAATTCCTGCGAAGAAGGTGAAGGTTTGGGAGAGAAGGTGGTGGGTGAGCAAGAGAATAAGATGAGAAAAAAAAAAAATTCGAGATTGAAAGAGCTCAGGTGAGATCCGAGAGCCAAAATTTCTACTTCACCCGATCAATTTGCGGTTGGCATTTTCTCCAGAAAGGAAAGAGCTCACTTCACCTCCAGCCCCTACCTTCGTGAACATCAACAAAGACACCAGTTCATCTCATATTAACCCTCCATTGAAGTACCTAGCAATGAAACGCGAGAACCTGTCATCTAATTTCGAATGATTTCACGAGCATTGCAGAAGGTCATGTTTCCTTGTTGATTTATAGATTTATTCGCACTTTCAATTCCTCGTTCCTTCTCAGCCCATTGGCACGAGATTCATGAACGACAGGGAAGGCTCTAAAAAAACCAAGGGGAGCGGCAGTCAGTGTACAACTTGCTTCGAGGTCAATCACCTAACATGACCCACGTCTTGTATCACTTAGCAGGGCTCAGAAAATGCACTTGAGAACCTCCCACCCAAGTCTCAACCACCGACACTTCGGCCAGCAGATTCTCAGCCACGCGGACCTTGCGCGGGTCTTTGCTGAGGATCACAAGGTCGGCCTTCTTACATTTCTCCAGCGTGCCTACTTTATCTTCAATACCGAGCTGCTTCGCCGGGTTGATAGTAATGCCTTTCAAGGCCTCGGCAATATCGACTCTCTGATACTTCCCTAGCACATCAAACGGGGGTCCTCCAAACAACACCCGCGAAGCCGCCGTCTGCACATATTGCAACGGGTTGGGCTCGGTTACGGGTGAGTCGGAGTGAAGGGACCATAGAAGGCCATTGTCCATATCCTGCCTGATTGGGTCGATTCGCAACGCGCGAGGCTCACCCAGAACATACTCAGCGAAAGTCTTGCCCCAGAAGTTGACGTGCCCAATCGTGTGGCTGACACCAAGTCCGAGATCATGGACCGGTTTGAACTGATCGTCTCTGGTGACGGTGAAATGCTCGATGCGATGGATGACGTCTGTTTTGCGCTCGGGATTGTCGCTGAATACTTTCTTGTAGGTTGTCGATAGCGGCATCCCCGTTCGCATGGACGACCAGCTGGTATCCCGCACCTAGCCAGGGATCCATTGCAGCAGCCTGATCCGTCCAACTTGCGTAATTGTATATACCCTTGGGGTTGTTTTGCACGTATTTCGGCTTATTTTCCAGCTCGTAATAATCCTCTGTGAGAGCTGCGGTAAAACCCTGGGTCGACCCGTCGGCAACAAACTTGGCGGCCACAATTTCGACCTGGCCTTCACAGAAGGGCGGCTGGCAGGACTCATACATTTTAGGGAACGCAGGGGTGAATATGGCACCGGACATTCGCATCTGCATCTGTGGCAATGCCTTGAAGAGATCGACATCCTTACAACCACCAGTGTTTCCGATGCCAGCGTCGTGAATGGTAGTGATTCCGACCTTCTGCCAACTCGAAATTGTGGTCTCGCAGAAATGAATCAACTGGTCTTGCGATGGACGGGGCGTTTGCAACCCCACGGTCTGTACGGCTGTCTCGAACAAAATCCCCGTCAGACTGCCATTGACCATGTCGTAGTCCGGGTCCCCCTGCACCTTCGCAGCGGTGATTCCGAGTCTGTCGAAAGCCTCCGAATTGACATACGCGACATGTCCAGACTGATTGAGAACGTAGATTGCCACCTTCTTGCCGGGATATAGCTTGTCCAGGTCCGCAAGCGTCAAGTCCTGGTGGTCGATCACATGAGACGGATCGTACCCAAAGCCTATGATCCAGTCAACCTGTCCGTCGTTGTGGAACTCTGTCTGGCTGCCAATCTTCTTCAAGACGCTGTCGAAGGTCACCGGCGAAGGATTCGACAGGTTGAGGAACCAGTTGCTTGCGAGTGCACTGAAGATGATGTGGACGTGTGGCTCGACAAAACCGGGGAAGAGAAATTGGTGGTTGAGGTCCTTGAGAGTAGCTTCAGAAGCGCACGCCTGTGCATCTTTCAAACTTCCAGTGAAGGTGATGGTGTCACCTTCAACAAGGAGCGCATCGAACTGAGGTTGGTCGTGCCCAGCCATGGTAATGAAGGTGCCATCCAATTGTAAAAGATCGTGGATAGTTTGTCCTCACTAGCACCAATACCAGTGCGAGAGACAGGGGAGAGTTGGTTTGTGTCAATGTTGGAAAGAGCATGTTGGCCAAGCATGGCTAGCCCGGGATTGCAAGAACTACACATGGCTAAAGAATACCTAGTAGTCGTATGTACTAATATGTCGAAATGCGATAATGAAGAATTGTGTGTGGAAAATAGAAGCTTTCTTGAGGCTCCGTGGCATTATACACAAACACATCGTTGTGTTCTGGCAGCTTGTCCCGGGCTAATTATCTCTTTGTTGTGGTCTCTTGGTCGAATGCATCCTTGAGAGCCTCCAAAGCAGCCTCCCAAGATTCTGATACGTCTCAGTAGCGAGGCTACGACGCCCAGCTGAAGCCCATGATATATCGCTGTTTTCAACGCCCAGCCATTCCCGTAGCCGCCGATGGGTTCTGATTGGCGCAAATGCGGGATGCCTCCGGGCGGGATGGGCCGATGGTGCCATGTCTCTCACGTGGCATTTCACGGACGGAGTCCAGACTCGCATCCCCACGTTGTCAAGTATCGATCACTGAAAACCAGCGTCCAGTTGCTGCTGCTTTATGGTTGCAGGTATCGCCCTCACGTGAGTGGAATAGCGCCATGTCTCATTGCCACGGAGAGTCGACCTCAATCCGCATGAGCAATCCGCTTTCAGCATGGTGCAACCCAGCAACAAGCTATTACATGCCAGACGCCACGGGGGCTGGCGGTACAATCGCTGGAAGGAAGCTCAACTCGAAAGATACCAGATGAAAGATCTAATTGGCTCAGCGCTACTACAGCGGGCAGGCATCTCCCTCTTCACACTACCACAACCCATTACATCAAAATACGGCAGTCAACAAGGTGCGCCTCCAGGCGGCAAACTGCGAAGAAAAAGTTGGAAGGGAAGAAAGATTGACTCAGCGCTACTGCAGCGTAAGCACAGTCTATTTTCTGAGAACATTATCACTCAGTGATTACAGACTTGACTTGCCAGCTATCTACTGGCTTTGCTGTTGTTGTGGCTGGGCGCTTCCATAGATGGATATCTAGGTAAGGAGTTATAACCAGCCTTAAACAAACCCTCTTCACTTAATTCAGAGGCTACACTCATGTATGCATGCAGACCATAGTATCTGACTACTTTCATGGTGAGATGAATAATTTGGGCTGATAGATATCTATATTACTTTCGTCGGTTCTACCGCCAGCCCAGCTAGCCTCTTTGGGCTTCAGAAAGGTTTTCATTTGGAAGAGAATCAAAACACGCTCAAACCAACTAACACATGGGTTATGCGACGTCATTCTATCTTTCAATACCACTTTTTATGGGTGAGGTGCTTTGGATGAGATGCCTTTTCCTCGTAATTGCATCCTCTTCGCGGTGTGCATAAATGCCCTCGGAACCTATACTTCTCCAATTGTATGGACCTCTTTGACGGGGTCTTCATCCGCGGAACTAGCGTAGGTATGACGGGCAAAATATAGTTCGACTGTCCCTTGTCGACAATCCTCCTGAGGCTCAAAGAGGGTTTTCTTCATGGATCAGTTGCGAGTAGCCGACCACGACTCAACACAGTCTTTCCCTAATATAACCTGGTTCACATGTCTTCCGTTCCTCCGCCAGAAAACGCCGCAGCATCGGAGCCACGGCCAATCCCCTCTCCGCATCGCAAAAGAGACAAGAAGCAACTGTCCTGGGGCTTCTGCCGACAGAGGACGTAAGACGCCTGCCATATCCATCTCTTCATTTTGGCGGCATTAAATGCTGATTGAAATCAAGACTACGATGCAACAGACGCCAGCCGTGTGCCGCATGCGCCGTTCGAGGCCTTGGTTCATCATGCTTGTATCCAAGCGACTCGAGAAGCCCCATGGCTCCGGCTCCTTCGAGGGCCCAGCCTCAGCCCAATGTAGGCAGTATTGAAGACAGACTGAAGCGCATCGAGGACACAGTGCTTGCAAACATGAAGAATGCCCCTGCGCAAAAGGAGAAAAACACTGGGATACCACAGCAACCTAGCAATCCACCATCACCGGCCCAGCCGGTATCGTCAGCAGAGCCAGGTACGATGCATATCACCTCACAGGGAACTACATATTTCGCAAGCCCACATTGGGAGGCTATTATGGATGAGATTTCAGATCTGAAAAATCAATTCAGGCGAACAGATGAAATACAGGCCTCGATTGAGCCCCCTAAATCGCCCTTCAGAACGGCATACAACACCCCGCTGTTGTTGTACGGATTTATGCAACCAGCGTCAAAAGAGGGATTGGTGTCGGCCTTGCCAGAACGAAGTGCAGCAGACCGTCTCATATTTCAGTACTTTAACGAAGTTTCTATTCTACCTGGTTGGTCTCCCAAAATTGACACATGATCTGATCTGAAACCTCATACTCAAGCAGCACGGCTGACACCGTGACACCCCCCTCAATTTCTCAAGGAGGTCCGTCGTCCATCGTCATCATTCACACTGCACTTCCATGACTGACCGAATGCTTGTACAGTACGAAGGCTTTTGGGCCAATCCATCGGCAGTCTCCTTGTCATGGTTGGGTTTCTTGTACGGAGTACTGAGTCTTTCCCGCTTTTTCTCCTCGGAGCCTGATCATAGAGAATCCCAACGACAGCCAAAGTATTTAGAATGTTTGGTTCAATGCCTTATTGCTGCAGACCATGTCCGCGGAGATCCCTACATCCTCGAATGCCTGATCCACCACTACCTAGTCGAGTTCTACTTCAACCCCGTGACAGAGGTGGGCAACTGGATGGTGGCCGGCATGATGGCTCAGCTGGCTTTCCGCATGGGATATCACCAAGACCCATCCCACTTCCCGCGCATCAGCGCTTTCGACGGCGAGATGCGTCGCAGGGTTTGGGCCACCATACACATTTTGGACGGCACGATGACCATGTTCATCGGCGCGCCGAGGATTATCTCAGATGAGACGTGGAACACGAAACCACCCCCGCAACATTTCTGACGCCGACCTCGACCAAGACTGCGTCCAACTACCAGAGTCCCGCGCCGGCACTGAAGTTACTGAAGTCTCGTTTCTGCTAGCGAGATACAAGATGAGCCTCGCTATGGGGAGGTTAGTTGATCTGAGCCTGATGAACAAGCTAGAATCACCAGAAAATATGAACAGCGCCGAAGCTCGTCTCAAGGAAGCCTACGAGTCGATACCCGAAAAGTTCAAGTTCACCTCACTCGTCCATTGCTTGTCAGATAAGCCGGTCAGTGTGGCACATCGGGTCATTACTACATGTCTTTACAACAAATCCCGCATCATTCTAGATCAATTCCAACTACGGAAGTTCGCTAGCACAAGTTCATCAGGACGTGGTTCAAGTGAAGAGAACGAAAACTGGACGTCAGCGGCCCGATGCAAATGCATAGAAGCAGCCCTTGAGATCATGAAGCATGTACTGTTCCTAGACGCGGAAACACAGCCAGGTGGCACCTTGACTATATTGAGGAGCAAAGTGTCTGCCTTGGTGGTCCATGAATGTCTCGTCGCAACCGCAGCCTTGAGCACATATCTGTACCGCTGGTCGGACGCACCGGCAGTTGACGAAAGCGGGGGCGCAGTCAGCAAGTCAGAGATTGAGGCTATACTGAGGCAAAGTTACCAAACATGGTCTCATTGGAGCAATTGGTCTGCTGAAGCGAAACGGGCGGTAGAGCTGTTGGATTTGCTATTCAAGAGGTTGGGAGGCAGCAGCCTCGACATTGATATCGACGAAGCAGCAGTTCCAATGGATGAAATGGAGCTCAGTCTTGACTGGAACGCGGACACGTTAGGAATATTCTTCCCGCTGCTAAATGAACCATCTGTACAGCTTCCGGGCTATCCCACGTCAATCTCAATCTGTTTATGGATGATTCGACCTGCCCTTCCACGCCCAGTCATACTCAGTATGCGTATTCTGGATGAGATGGATGCCCCTTTCCCACAATTGCATCTTTTTCGTGACAGAAAAGGCAATGCTTGGTGCTGTAAAAGTCAGTGATCCATTTCTACAATGTTTAGACATGTACTCACCCTCCAGACAGCCGTGGAAAGCATTGTCCAGATAGAAGGCCTCTGTACTTTGCCCATCCTTACCCTTATCCTCACGCTCCTTTCTCACCCTCTCAACAAAAGTCAACTGCTCATGAACAGTAATGTCAATCGCAGCCACCACAAGCAACATCCTCTCTGGCAATGTCTCCTCACTTGCAAGGTAGAGGCTCATCCTCGGGTTATCCCAGTTCGCCGCTTTGGCGGGTGCCGCATAGGAATCATACAGAGGCAACATGAAGGCTAGCGGATCCGTCGACGGGAAATTCGCTGGACGAGGCTTCTCCTCCGGCTTCGGCCTAAGGTCGATTGGCGCATAGAACGTGACCGCCGCCCTGATCGCAAACTCCTCAGAGAGGATGCTCTGGCTGGCTGCCAGAACGAGGTTCCCGCCCGCAGACGCCCCTGAAACCGTCATAAGTCTCGGGTCCGCGCCTAGCTCCTCCTCTGCATGTTCCCGCAGCCACGCAAGCGCGGCATCAACATCGTCAATAGCGGCCGGAAAGGGATGGACCGGCGCGAGGCGATAGCTCAGGCTCACGACAACAGCACCAGTCTCCTTCGCGACCAGGGAGCAGAAGGGCGCGTCAGCCTCCGGGATGCCGCCCACGAAGCCGCCGGGGTGACAGTCGACGTGAAGTGGGCGAAGGCCATTGCGACCCGACCCCGTTCCGGGCTCTTTGAAAACGAGGACGCGAAGAGATCGGTCACTCGTGATAGGGATGTAGCGGATCTTGTAGGGACGTCGAAATAGGTAGGGCGCTAGCGCGAGGGAGTGTGTTAGGAAGATGATGGGTTGCAAGGCTAGGAGGCGCCAGCGCAGGGACCAAGGGAGGTGTCGGCCGAAGAAGATGGCGTCTAGGGCGGGCCTGAAGTGGTCGACGGCGATGTCTTTGATTGCGCGGAACATTGTTCGTCATGGAAACTTGCGTTCACGGTATCACTGCGGAATGAGGTATGAAATCCATTTGCTCGGGATGTGGGAATACGGAGAGTAATGAGTGAAGTTTGTCTACCGCAAGGAGAATGTCATCGTATTCGAAGTCGCACAAAGCATCTTTTCCTGATACCTGAGTGGCTTCGAAGAGAGTAAGACGGCGTAATCTGAGACCGAACATTTGAGAGGGATGACCCAGGCTGACAGGCTGATTGCCTTACGGAGTGCCACGCGACAACGATGATGCACAGCGACCCGCAGCCTGCATCGAAACATTTTCTGGGGAATACCAGGAAGTTGGGGGATTAGGGAGGGGTCTGGGGAACCCGTGGGTAACAGTGAAAACAGAGTTCGATTGAAAGAGAAAGATCGACATCGACGGGGTCCAGTGTGATGGGACGGCCGGCCCGGTCGGTACGACATCCGGGATGGGGACGGGATCACGCAATCCGCAAATTGTTCGACGTCTTGAGGCTCATTCGACTTGGCCCAACTTCATGGAACAATCGTTGTGTGTGGGTATTCACACAAGGGTAGAGTCGTTTCCAAGAATCAAGGAAACAAACATTGAGTCAAAATTGCGGATTAGTAGCTGAGGGATGCCACGCGTTTTAGACATTTGAGGAATTTGGGGATGACACCAGGCTGGCGGGATAAGCAAATAGTGCTGCCTGTGAGACACAACATCAACGCCTGACGAATGCCTCAGCCTCGATGTCTCGTCTCAAATCGCGAGCCCAGGCGCATCATTTATCCTCAAGATCTGACATCAGAGACATGCCTGCTGGAGGCTGTCGACTTTCCAACTTTGAGACGCAACCTGGGTCACAATAGCCTTATCAAGCAAGCAGGACATGAAGACAAAGAGACAGTCCCAGTAATGTCAGGTGAATTAGACTTAATTATTACATGAATGTGAATATCGTAACAGTGGAGTTCTAGACAAAGCCAACAGAGCCAAGTCAGGCTTTCCATCAAGTCATGAACATGTTCTTTTCCATCGTAAAGACGCTCAACCAAAATCTTGTCAAGTGGATTGTACGGATGATCAAGTCCGTTTGAATTCGTGATCGAGGGGGTTTGAACGCTGTACACACATATTGGCCCAAGGGTGATGAAGACGGCGGTCCTCCAATCCAAGCCCATCCAGACTTTGTCGCCGCCTTATGTCCCCTTCCCATTTCTAGCAACGGGCCTCGAAAAGAAGACGAACGGCCTTTCTCATCCTGTCAATCCCAAATCATCCCTCTCGAGCGAGATGTTTACAAGTCTGTAAAGTGTCAGCACATGATGCCATCGAAAGTCATGATTGGTACTGGAACTCACCCTCGCAGTAGTCGGCGGTGGTGGTGACGGTGACAGTGGGACGGGGAGCAGTGCTGGTGACGGCAGTGATGCCCCAGCAGGAGCAGGCGGAGGAGTACTCGGCAGCGTCGTCGCAGGAGGAGGCGTAGGCGGGGATGGCGGTAGGGTAGGCGGTGACCTGGCGGTTGACAATCTCACCGTTGCGGCGGAGGCGGGCGGGAGCAGTGACGGTGACGGTGACAGTGCTGTGAGGTCCGTGTTAGTCCCCAGAGAGAACATCTGAGGTCTTTAGGGATGCCATAGAACATACGTAGGGGAGGGAGTGACAGTGGCCTGCAGGAAGGAAGAACAGTCGGCCTTGCGGGAGGTGAGGGGGAGGAGACCGTCGCGGGTGCCGGTGACCTGGCGGTTGCAGTTGTTGCCGGAGCACTCGCGCTTCTCGATGGCCGAGCCGAAGGCAAGGGCGGCGAGGGAAAGGATGACGGCGGCCTTCATTTTGACGGTGGGTTCAGACGATCGACTGAGGTCCTAAGAGATTTGTGGATGGGGTGATTGGATGGAAATCTGGTAGGAAGTCGGTGATGGAGAGGAAAGGGGAAAGGGAGGGAGAGCAATGGGTTACATGGAGGCGAAGGCACTGTGATATATACCATCAGCCCCCAGTCCTCTCAAGATGGGGGTGGGCTGGGGCCGAGGGGGTGGCTGTTGGTGGTGGTGGTGGCCATGCTGTGCCTTGGACTGCCTACGTGCGGATAGATAGACATGCAAACTAAGGTGAAGGTGAGTGAACCAGAAGCAAGCAACTACGGTCCGGTATGCAGCAGTCAATACGAACCGCAGCAACCAGACGGAAGAAGAGTGGAAGCGGAGCCCATCTGCCCATCTGGGCGGAGGCGATGGGAAAGGCGGGTCATTGACCGGGCCTCTGGACAAACGGACAAGGGGGGTAGTGGATGGCAGGCGAGAAACAACATCGTGGGTGAGGATAAAGGATAAACACATATTGACGAAGCTAGGCTCCCCGGTGCGGTAACACCCTGTACCTGAGCGTGGGCAAGGGTGCCAGGGGTTGGAGAGGGGAAGAGCAGCGAGGGACGACGTTCCAACCCGTTCAGCTCATCTTTTGCGTGGTGTGGCATTTCCCACCTATCAGCGGGCGCAGCATCCGCATGAGGCAGGTTGGGAGAGCATGTGGGCGACGGCGGCGAACCGCAGGAACAAGTTGACGCAGCTCAGCGCAAGCGTATCCGAAGGATGACTTTGGGGTTGGGTTTGGTCCGAGACAGAGAGATGGAGAGGATGAGGTATCGTTTGGCTGACTGGCGCGGCCGGGGGTGACATTGTCTTCCTTGGTCTTCTCTGCCCTGACATTCCAACGTGCGTCCCTTCTCTGGTTCTCAACCCTGGGCTGTCGAGGGCAGGCCAAGGATTGGTTTTCCATGCTAGCCAACGCTATCACGGCGGGGGAGGTCGTCCAATGCGGCCTAGCCTTGAATCGGAAGTCGGGGGTTGCCAAATGGCCTTGCCCGGGGTCACCGTTGTTTGCTGGTTGTAATAAGAGACATTCTGGTTCAGCAGTGGAAGAAGCTGGATGCAAGGGAGGCACGGAGAACAAACATTGGCAACGGTGCCTTCATGGCTACCATATTAATTACTATTGAAATCTGCGTGACGCGCCGCTTGGCTGGTGGCTTCTTTTCGTGTTACACACGGAAAAAGCAATTGAAGAGTCTTTGGCGTCATTGAGTTCCGCATGTTATCATGGACTCTGTCTTTCATGTCTTCGATTCGGGTAACGGAGCTGTCGGGTGCGAAGGCGATTGGCAGAGAGACGCCAAGGCGCAACGGCACGGAAAGGCCATCCGTCGGAGGCGTGAGCTTTACCGTGGGCTGGATAAACAAAGAGGACCACGAGCAAGGATGAGATTGGGGCTGGGCTGCTGGGATCGATGGATATGGGAGGATAAGAACGGTGAAGGGGATGAGATAGCCCAGATGCCTGGATCTGCGTAAGAAACTCAACTCCAAGCACACTCCTGTTGTGATGTGTAGACATGAGATGCCCTCGCTTTCCGAATGAGCTCGAATCCTCCGTAGGATCTAAAGAGAAGTCTCGGCTGAATATTCAGATACCTGCCGGCGACTTGCCGCACTCCCTTCTCCTCAGTCGATCTGGCGGGCTGTCATAGTCGCGATATTTCCACCGACGGACGCCAGCGTCACATCGCGAGAGCCGCGGGGGAGCCTGGCCTGCATGAGGAAATGAGGAGAAGCGAAAGCAGACAGGCGGGCTGTCTGCGGGCAGGGACATGGGAGAAGCAGCAGCTCGCCGGTCGGTGATGAAAAGGCACAAAGGTTCGAAGTCGAAGAGGCGAAGAAGAAAAGCCTGAATGAGAATAGGAATCATTAGTGTGAGAGACACTGCCAATGAGGTTGCATCGCCTAATGGCCCGCGCCGCCGACCTGCATTGGCCATAATGCTGTCGGCGATGATCCGATGAGTGCTGTTCTGGGCCGTCATAATGCTTTGATTTCATTTTCAGGGGGTAGACTATCAGTTGAACAGAGACATGTTGGAACTGTTGTCTGTTGCTTGCCAGTCAAAGCGTGTGTTTCTCACTCAACTCATCGCATGAGGCTGTAATCTCTTCGTACCTTTCAACATCAAAGATGAAAGCAAACACAAGGTCCCTGGTCCCTATCAGCGCACAGGACAAACTCTGACAGGACTGGAGCCCGCCGGAGATCGCTCTCGTCAAGCTAAGCGACCAGCCCAGATCTCCTCCTGATCCGCCCTGCGACAATCAGTCCACTCACAGCTGGGGCCCTTTATGAACCTAAGCTTTTATGCTTATGAATTCTCGCTGCACTGCGACCCCAAACCTGCTCTCGGGCGGGCCAACTCGGCGAGTCGGCGCTGGGGATTTCAGCTATTGAAAGCAACAGCGTCGCAAGCCGGGGCGCCCATGACACGAACACCCACCACGAAAGCTCCGCCGAATGTTTGCGCTCTCCAGGCTGTCGGGGGCCGCCTGGGATAATTGACACGAGGTGCCAGGCTGCCAATTGCAACCCTTCAGCATGTCAGCGCAAATTGCGTTCCTCTAGCGTTGGCTTGTTGTTGGAAAAGTTTGGGCTGTTTGCACTATGATGAGCCAGTCTGTGCCCATCGCGCCCGTCTCCGGCTCAAATCTCTTCGCCATCAAGACCGATCTCTTGCCAACGGTCAACGCCACCCGCGATCCCATCGGCGGTCGCCGTTGAGGAAGGTCCTGGGTCAAACTATCTAGAAAATCGATAGAGGAAGACAAAGACTGGCGGCGGGGACGGAAAGCTAACCAGTCAAGTCTAGGCCTTGGATGCGCCACGCCCATGCCGGGAGCCGCTTCGCCGAAAGAGGCAGCTCGAGAGTGGCATAGCGCCCGATGACTAGTGGTCGTCCGTGGCCGAACCTTTCTCGGACTAAGCTCAAGTCCGTCAATCTGTGTGATATTGACAACAAATCTCGCCAGGGGAACCATTGTTTGTGAGAAGCTTCTGCTTTTTGTTCTGCACTTGGCCGTTCAGCTATAGAACTCTCACCAAGCTCGTAGACTCTTAATATCAAGCTGTCAATCCCGTCTGTTCGAATTCGCCATGCTCCAAGAATGACCCTTATCCCCCGAGCTGTGCCCCTCTCCCGACCCTGCCGAGTGCCCACTCCAGCCCACGTTTTTCTCAGGCCCTGGACCATATCCCCCCATCATTAAGGCTAGCGTCCCGTCGGAGCATCCACCCCGTTTAAGCCTAAGAGCACAGCTGAGAGCCCACTGTCAAGTCTCTAATTCAGGGCGGGCGCTGGCAGACTATCGGCGGAATGAATAAAAAAGCTCGGGTTCCAGGGATCCAGAAGCCCTGGAAGGACATCAAGCAACCAAGCTACCCCCCGCCGCTTCACAGACCGGGAGCACGTGTAGCTCTGGGGACGGACGTTTACCCTGGGTCTTCGGTGAAGGCGACGGGAAAGAAGTCCACCACTTGGCGGGCGAGAGCACGTTGTCACGGGGAAGAAGCTCACTGATGGGTTGACCGTTGATCCCTGTTCGTCGCTCCCTTCAGGCTTGTAGATAATCGTTGGTATCTCCAGTTCCCCTGGCTTGCTGAAGATTTCGGTCTTGACCGTGCTCTTTGGGCTTCAGAACAAACATTGGGATCTTGTAGGTTTAATACCCTCAATCTCTAATGATCACCACGCCGGTGTAACTTTCATCAACGCTTCCCACCCAGCCACTATCAAACTGTTCGCACTGGTCATCGCAACATCATTGTGAACAACCGTCACCAAGAACACTTTCGTCACTGTTTACCTCCCGCTCACCCCAGAAACCCAATTTATCCGGCAAACCCTCAGTCCCAGCCTCTCCCGCTCCCCTTCATCAAGATCTCCCCATACCGCATCTTCCCCTCACGAAAGCTGGCCCGAGGAACAAATTTCCGCGAAGCATTTCCGCCCAACTACCCCATCCCTTTACCGCTCTCCCCAGCCTCAGACAGCGCATGTTCTGCGCCTCCCCCGCAGCGACCTACACAGGCGCATCCACGCTATCCTCTGTCAAGAACACACGCGTAGTCCAAGTTCAGAGACGATTCGAGCTGTAATCAACCACGGAGCAGCACCTCCCGAGATCCTCCAATGAGACTTGCTGGCATTCCGTTCCCGAGCAGCCGGCACTGCGAGCCTACGGAACAATTCTCACTCCCCTTTTGCGGGAAGAGGGGAAATGCGTCTGGTGATTGACCGATGAGCAAGCCCTTGCGGATCTTCCTCCCGCCAAGGTCTTCGTTCCCCAAAGACTCAGGAACAGCCGGTGTCGAGAGGCATCCCGCAATGACACCGTCCCCCCGAGCCGCATTTCCCGTCCATCGCTACGACATGCAGAGGAACCTCGTGCCGGCCTGGATCGTGACATTCCCCCCCCCAGCCTGCGGAACCAAGCGAGGTGTGGGGTAGTGTCTCGTTTCCCGTGCAGCTGTTGTTCTCCATGATCTCCGCGAAGCGAAAACCTACCCTCGCGAGGATATCCCCCGAGGGTGAGGGACGTCGATCAGAGACGAGGTGCGGTGCGGGGAGAGAGGGCCAAGGTCCCCACAACATCATACCCGACAGAATCAGGATGCTCTCGGACTTGTCCATGACGTTTGAGCAATGAAGCCTTCTTCAAAACTTGGCAGCCTCTTAAAAAGCGCGTGGAAGCCGTCAGACTTGTGCATGCGATCCCTGGTGTGCTCTCTCATCAGCAATACGCTAGTCCTTTTGCTCTTAGGAGAGCAAACACTTACACCAGTCGGTGTCAGATCGCACTATCACTTACCAGCGCCAAACTTTCCCTCTCACGCTGAACCGAGGCTGTCGTCTCAAGTTTGCTGGCTTGGTACGGAAACATTAAGGCTGCGTCCTCAGAGGAAGACAGAAACGGAGGCCCTCATCATGTCCTGGTGAAATGACGGTTCAAATGTGGTCAGACACTGTTGCCCTGCTCTGCGGAAGCGTCACAATATCACAAGACATCATTGATGGTCTAACGTAGGTCAATGTTAGATCGTCGGCCTTGCAGACCAGCCTATTCGTTATGCAATGTGTCTGACTTTAAGTGTAGTCCACTGTGACAGCATCTGTAAAGCCTCGGGCCTTTCGCAGTCTTTCGTGAAATCGAGCAATGCACTCAGAAATAATCTCGATTGAACGGTTAATACGTGGATATGAGCCCCTACCAGAGCCGTTGCGGCCATCCAGTGTGAGGTGTCGCTTAAGGCGATGGTGCTGCGAGACTGTCTCCTTCATTGCGTATTAAGATGGAATAATCACTGCAAAGAAGTGTGCCATACTGATGAGACGATAAACGTAGCCGAAACGCGTCTTCTGCTAGTGGTTAGACGGACGACTATATCTCAAGCTGCAGTCATCAACTATAGGTTTTCTTAGGGCGTCTTGCGTTGACGTTGAGTATTGCACCCAACCGTTGTGAAACTTAATTGAGCTTTCGAAGCGATCACAGTCCTTAACACTAGGTGCGAAGATTACATGTGTTGCCGAACAGGTATCAATATATTGTGGCCGGCCCAAAGAAAAGACCTGAACGCCTATCAACCAGAAATCCCTTTCGCCTTTTGGCGGTGAGGGTCGGTGAGCCACCATCGTGGCACCCAAAGAGACCTGACGCCGTTGCGCCCTCGAGGGTGTATCCGAGGCCCGCGCAAGCCTCCCAGATGATATACCCAGTGCCCTCCACTGTTCCGGTTGCCTTCCCGTGTATCCTTCCATCTACCGGCATAAGATGTGCCTGCGCGGCACGACTCGTCGCCTAACCTCTCCGCCCAAATTTTTGACATATGAAGAAACCAACCTCCAAGTTCGTTAACACAAGTTGGCTGAGACGATGTAGCCATACTAGAGACCAGATGGCTGCCAACATCACCTTCCAGAGTCCGTCTGGCCTGTCCCGCGATCAGAAGGCCCGTAGTGCCCAATGACCTCGGTATCCTCGCTCACGACGCCCAACCCGCCGCCAGCCGCCGCGCTGTCGCTCCTGCTCCTCGCGCCGCTGCCGCCGCCCTCGCTACTCCGCCGACGCTGATGTACGGCCGGAGGCCGACTCATCCCCGAAAGGCCGCTGGATGATCGCCTACGACCGTCCGGCACTGGTGTGGCCGCCAGTTCAGGGACGTAAGGCGTTGCGTCAAGCTCCTGCATGCCGTCGCTGCTCGCCTCGCTCGCGTTACTATAATGGCGGAGATGAGCGTAGGTGCCCTGCGAATCCGTGCTTTGGCGGTGCACACCGATCCAGGCGCTTGATCCCTGGCTGACGCGCTGGCTACGATCCGGTGCCATGTCGAAATAACCCCCGTTGTACGTGGAGTCGTAACTTGCGTGCCGGTCTGACCCCGAGCCCTGGGGGACGGCTTGATAGTCGCCGATCGTGCTAGGCGTGCCTCGGTACGGCGGTGTAAAGTCCGGGCTTCCAAGGCCGTGAGTGTGGGCCGTCGTGTCGGAGTCGTGTCTGCGGTGCGATGGCCGGGGGGACATCATAAGGGGGTCGACGCTCATGTCGTCCACTTCGGATGGCGTCGGCTTGAACTGGTACATTGATGGTCGCGATTTGGTCCCTGTCGACGTGCCCCTGTTGCTGGTCTCGACTGCTTTGACGACCTTGTTGAGATGGCGAATGATGATCCAGGCTGCCACTAGAACGATGATGAGCAAGCCAACGCCTCCCGCCACGATGCCGGCGATTTGACCTGTAGTTAGACCGTCACTGCCCCCATCGTCGCTGCTAATCGGTTGCTCCTTCGGGACGGAGCTGGGGTAGTATTTGATGACTATCTGGTCTGGGTCGTCGCCCTTCATCGTCGCCTCGGCAGTCGGGGCTGTGGTTGGCCTTGAGGGCGTAATTACTGTAGTTGCAGTGACGGTTGTCGTCAATACTTGAGTCGCATCGTTTGTGGTCGTCATCGTTGTCGTTTGTGTGTATGTTGAGGGATCTGTTGAGTAACAGGCGCTCACGGCGCAGCCCATGCCGTTCCTGCAGCAGCCATAGCTGAGACTTGCGGGACACAGATAGTAGCTGGCGGGACACGACTGAGAGTATGAAACCCCGGCCGCCGCAACGCAGTTGCTTCCTCTTTCACATCGGTATCCTTCGGGACAGCAGCCACCTGGGCGACATTGTTAGTCCTCTCAAACCACGACACAAGCCCGAGAGAAATCAACTTACCTCCCATGACTGGGTCGCAGGCGAAGTATCCGACCTGACCCGCGCAGGTCCGGGGAGCGCTTGTCGTCGCATAACATGAGTCCGTCGCGCACTCGTACCCCGACTGGCAGCATCCTCCGCCCAAGCTGGCCGGGCAAGCCGCATAGCCCGTCGAGCACACCGTGGCTCTCCGCTCCAACTCGGCAACACCCGTAACATGGGCCTTTTCTAACCTGTGTACCCCATCGCGTCGCTTGAACTCTGCCGCCCATACTCTCTCGCCAAATAGACCAAGCCCCAAACCAAACGCACAGAGTGAGCAAGAAAAGCCTTTCATTGTGGCGAATTACCAACGAATAAGCACGGGTGTCGCGCGGGGACTCGGGGCCCGCCGATCATTCAAAAATGGTGGGATCAGCAGGAACGCCGTTGTCGAGTAATCGTAGACGGGGAGCGCAGAAATACAGAGAGAGGTATGATATACTCTGGGTGATCGGCAACGTAGGCGTTGGGAAAAGCTTTGAAAGGTCGATTTCAGGACAAAGGTACTGTTGACGGGGTCGGCCGGGTTATGAAGTTGGCAAGTTACGCTGTTGCCTTCGGTTGGGAGGAGGATCGAGATAGCCCAACTGCATGTATGTCTGGGGGCTGAGCCGTGGTACAGCGCAGCACCGCAGCACCGCAGTCACACCCCGCGAGGTTGTAATCGGCGATGGGGGGCACAGGAATAGGGCTGAAGAGTCGATAATGAGACTCGATGATGGAATAAGTCTCGTATTTGCCAGTTTGTCGTGCAACTTGGACCAACACGCGAAGCCTGGCTCTCTTGTCGTGTCTCTTCGTTTCTTCCCGTCACGTATGATCGACCCGACAGCGGGTGGTTGCAGCTGAAGATGGGAGAGGGGGAGGGGCGATCATGGACTGTTTGGGAGGGCGCCGAAGAGACTGTAAAGGTAGAGAGCGTACATATGTGACGGGAGGGCCATGCCTCGCAGCAGACCCTGGCGGGGCATGGGTGCAATCTTTGGGACTACAGGACCATGGGATTTTGGGAGGTGGCTTGTCTTGTCAGACCGTCAGCTTTCACCATGCCTGGCTTGCCCTCTTTGGGCAGTGAGCGAGAAGCGGCTCTGCTTGTGAGACCAATAAGGTGAGGTTTAGCAAGGGCACCAGCCTCTCAGAAGCCACGACAGCGGCGGTGGATGGGCGCCAGCTGGAGGGATTTTTTAAAAATCCATTCGATTTCGATGGTCTCGATTGCCGTGGCTTCTGGGTGCGCTGGGCATGTCTGGTGTGAGGCCGAGACAGCGAATCAACGGATGGCAGCTGACGAGTCGGACAGACGATGGCTGCGGTGATGCGGCACGACGAAGGTTGTCTTACCCGTGGATGTGGGCAACATATGGGAGTAGAGCAGAGGGCCACCAATGGGAGGGAGGGGTGAGCTGCAAGTCGGCGACAAGGGCCAACAGGAGCGGCAGCTCGTAGGAAGGGCTGGGCAGGCAGCTGCATAACAGCGGCGTGTGGGTGGAGGAGACGGGCATGACAAAATGCGAGAGGGAATCGCATCTGGAGATGAGCAGATTTGTACACCAGAGCGCACCGCACCGTCGTGTTGGGGGCTTTGCCTGCGGTCGGTCGAATGCAACACAGAGTGGCTTCAGCGCGTCGAGAACCAACAAGATCGCACGAGGCATCCGCTTGGGTGCCTCTGGATTTGGGGTCCACGTATTTCGCTCCGAGCAAAACCTGTACGATGGACAATGTCGCGCTGGCGGAAGTGAAGATAGAAGGACAAAGCAGGCAAGGCTAGAGGCGTTGTCGTGAGATGGATGTCCGACGGGGCCGGGTGCGGTCGGGGTCAGCCGGTCCCGCCACGGCATCGATGTCGGGCGACACGCATGTTTGGCTGAGGTGTGGATAGGTCGCCCGATACTCACAGCCAACTCATCTTTCGACATCGCCGGCGAGAAGTTGATCCAGTGTCCATACTGCACTCGCAGTATTGGGTCAAGACAGGGGGCCTTTTGCTCTCCGCCTTGGCCAGTCACTGAGCCGGACGAGAGGCGACGGGGAAAGCGAGCGGTGGAGGACAGAGGCAGACGCAGAGGCGTGCAACATCAGGTTGTATTGAAGCAGGCTGGATAGCGGAAATCTGTTAGCTCGCAGAAGGAAAAGCAGTTGGCTTTTCAGAGTGTGATGTAGGACAAAGTGCAAGGTCTGAAGTGGTGCTGATGGTGGGACTTTGTAAAGATGAGATAAGATCAGGCGAGGTGCGATGCACCGTTTCAGATTCGGCTGAGCCCGACGTTAGTCAGACTCAGAACTGGACCAGGCAATCGGAAAAAGATAACCTGCGGACGCGGGCATGACGGGAGCCCCCAGCTTGTGAACGGTTGAACCCACGCGCGGGAGACCGAGCGCGCGCGGGGAAGCAGAGTGTGGGGGAAAATATGTGTGTATTCTTTCTTATCTGTCTATTCATCGTGAGCGTAGGACTGGCACGAGGAGGAGTCTTCCAAGCACTTACCGATCGATGCTCTACTGCACAAGCACAAGGCGGCCAGCAGAAATGGATGTGGGTGAAATGGAAGGATTTACCCTTTGCAGAAGCGACACCGCAGCAGAATACCTACGGATGCAAGTGGAGGGTCCTTGGCTGCAGACAATGCAGACAGTCAAAGGCGGCAGAACCTCGAGGATCCATGAGCAGGGAAGATATTAATAAACTGGGATCATCAGGTCGAAGGCAGACACTGGTGGACACAGCAAACCTGGGGGCACTGGACGAGAAGGAAAGATCGCCTCAGTCGCGCCTTCCTCGACATTTGGCTGCACCTGCCGTTGCATTTTCTGTTGGTTGGGCGTGTTGGTGCAAGACCTACCTGCCGTGCGTATCTTCCAACCAACGAAATACTACTCTAGAAAGAAGCAACGACCGACTCAATCGCACCTGCATCGCACCTGCCTGTCACCCTCTTTCAACCACCCCAACCGAGTCTCTCTTGCCTGCCCTGTCCTGTCCTGCCTTACCATCTTCCCAATCTGCTGCCCCAGCCTCAGGCAGAAGCACATGATCAGGCACAGCCTTCAGGATGGGCAGTGATAGACAGGCACCCGAACCGGACATCGACGGGGACGCGACTTCCATGGATTGAATCACAGTGATTGAATGTCCTCGGTGGGGTCTGGTCCCTTGACGTTGCCTCATCAAGGACGCTCCCGTCTGCCCGAATACACGCCTCCCCAGGACATCACCGCTAGACGGCTTGGAACTCCGCTGATCAACCACCAGCCGACTCGATTGGGAGAACTTCCCCGGATTCCTTCCTTTCTTTTCTTCTTCTCCAAGACGCCAAACGCCAAAACCCAAACTCAGACCATTGCTCGAGCGCCCGTCCCTGACAGGGTCTCCAATACGAAAACCCAACTCCATTCGTGGCATTGCCGGCATCGCATTGCCGCACTACCAACCAGACATCGCCTTTTTTGTCTCGACATTTGCCACTTGCGCGATCTTCCCTCCCCAAAGGATCAGGTACCAGGAGATACCAACAACGACAGCGAGAACGAACATGCACACAGCTGTGCCAGAAACTACGCATTTGGCAGGGAACAGCTGGCAGCCATCCTCTTGTACCACCACAGAGCACCACCACGACGGACTCCCTGTGCCGTGATCCCCGTTACGTCCGCTCCAGTGTGCCATCGCTTTGATAAACCAGAGGATCGCCCTGACCGCTCCCCTCACTAACCGATGCGGTCCGCTGGCCTGCCGCTAGTATGAGTTGCAACCCGCACACAAAACTCGATGCTCCCTCCTTCGTCAATCACTCAGCTTGCCTGCCTGTGCTGTGGCATATGGTAGCATCGGAGACTCGACGCCCATTAGGCTTGGGAGTGTGCCTGCCAGAGGTCTAGACGCCAGGCCCGACCACGCGTGTATTTGCAGGCACGCTACCGCCGACAAGACTGCGGGGAAGACATCTTTCCCTCATGGCGGCGTGGCATCTAGGATCATGGGTGTGGTCGACTGGCTGACAACTGGCTGGCTGGCTGCTCGAGTCGTGTCGTCGGATTCGGACTCAATATTCAAAAGCCAGCAGAAAGAAGAGGAGGGCATAGAAACCCTCTCGTCGACTCTGTCGACCATCCATTTGCGCTAATTGCCGTCATGCACTCGATGGTCAAAAATGACAACCGGTCGTCGAGCCCCTTGTCGCGCAGACCGTCCGATGAGCAGGACAGGCCCGCTCTGGACGAGGTGACAGAAGAAGAAGCAGTCCGCACCCACTCCAACGGGGGACATCTCGGCTCCCGCTGGCACCCTGTCTAGCACAGCACGGCTCGCAGCTTAACAGCTCGGCTCGGTTGGTGCAGACCAGCAGAGTCAAGTGACTCGACTCATTCCCCATATCAAATTAATCAAAGCAGATGGTGCCCCAGCCTTGGACTTTGCGGCTGGGCGGAGGCAATCAAATCTCCATTTACGGTGCCCTCTGAGGCGGAGCTCGCGTCCGGCACTGTGAGAGTTCCAAACCGTCCGAACGGCTACACCATTTAAACTTTCCTCCGGCGCTGCAGGGTCCATTTCGCAACCAGAGGTGAGGAACGAAGGTGGTCACAGTACCTTGGTAATGGTGTTGGGCTAACGTGCCCTCGACTCGCTGGAAGAACAAAACAGACGGGATGGCCACTCGGATGCGGACAGTAGCCACCTAGACAGCAGCCATGACGTCTCTGGCTGCCGGCGGAAGGAATACGGCAGAGACCTGCAGAGCCGTTAGCCTGGAGCCAGCAGTAAATTCCGCGCCTTCAGCCACTACCGGAAGCTTAGGACGCCCTAGAAGCAGCAGACGGGCGCCCAGAAAAGGGATACGAAGTGCGCTTTGCCACGCCACCTCCTCATTCTGAACGGCTCGCTGCCCCATTCGGGCCCTGTGGTGATTGAAGTTGGCGCGTTCTTGCATCTGCTGTCAGGCTTGTTGCTATTGTGATTGGGTTCCTTGAGAGTCCGGGGTCGGTGTGCACACGGCACATACATGGCCTTGGGCCAGGCGGCCAGGGTGTTGACAGACAATTGACGAAGGCTGGCTCTTCCTCAAGCGAATGGGCAATAAGACGGCATCATCCTCGAGTCGACATTAATAAATACATGGCAGCATTACACGACGACAACAAGGAAGAACATGGCCGTCTCTGGGCCATCTTCCAGAGGCATCCCAGTGCCGATGAGATTTCTCTACGTACACATTAACAAATAATTAGCTACAAGCATCTACCTGGCCCAACCACCCTTACTCCAACTTGTCCCCATACCTACAGTGCGGTCCGGTGTCTCTGGTAGGCGTCCGCTCACACCTTACTCCTCACTTTCACACCTGAAGGCGGACACCCAAACACCGACAAAGACGACCGCCGATGCAACTGCCACCACTCAGAGCGGCTAAATCAACAGCTGGAGACAGTCGACCGAGATTGTGACACCCATCTCCGCACCAGATTCGCCGCTGTAACCCCGCAAGTTTCTCCACCTTTCTGCTTCTAGCACAAGTTAGCCCCCAGGATCTCTTGGTCACGATGTGCGTGATGCCCAGCGGCCTTGTCAGCATTGGGAAGGACGCCGTCGCTGGCAGCTAGCCTTGGGCTCGGGCTTGGGGCAGAGGCACTTTTTCTCGCTCTAAGCAATTACTGGGTCCCAGGTCGTACCTGGCGTGTCCCGGGGAGGAGCCAAGGTCAACGCAAGGTCAAGGGCAAGCCATGTTGGTCCTGGATTTGGAGCAGTTGGAGAAATCGCCATCGTTTGGGCCTTTGGCTTTACCTTTCTCGCCGTCTCAATTCTGCTCCATTTCCCCCTTCGTCACTATTTGAAAGGGCTGTTATCCGAGAACTGTATTGACTCGCACGAGACGCTTTTCTGGTCCTCTTCTTGTTCCTCTTCTTCCTCCTCATCACCCCCTCCGCCCCGATTCCCCATACAAGATCTCGCCATTCTCCAGAGGTACCACCACCTCCGGTCTCCAGTCTCCATCCCCCACGCCCCCCTAGTGGACGGACCAACAATACGAATTGGTCTTCACCTCAGCGCATCAACCCCCTGCCCTGGTCCATACCAAGCTCGCGGCCCCGTCGAAAAAAGGCGAGAACAACATCTCGTGGTCCAGAAGAAGGGAGGAGAGGGTTTTCTTTCGCCTCTTCTGAGAAACCTTCGTCTACCCTCGGCATATATCCGATAAGCCGGCTACCGAACTGGCGAGAGACAAGGGCAAGAACAGAGGCCAAAGGATATCCACATCATACGCTGTTCTCGACAGACTCCACGATCTTTCTCTTCACCGCGCCATAGAGAAATCAGCAACCCGGCCTGGCTTATCCACCTTGTCACATCCCTACCCATTTCCCGCAAACGGGTCCCCCCTCCTTCGCAACCTAACCTTACATTACTTTACTTTTGCCCGCCAACCCGACCAGACACCAGGCCTGACGAGACTCGACCCAGTCACTGCGGGACTCCCCGACATCGTGAAAGCCCGCCTTTACTCACCTTCTAGGCACAGGTAGCCTCGGTCCACACACTCCTGGCCGCCGACTTTCTCCCTTCTTTCCGGTGCGGGATGTAGAGAGGGCAAATTCTCTGTCTCGATATACCAGCGTCCTTCACGAGAAAGCTGCTTTCTCTCCCTCGACGACATCCAAAGAAACATTATGTCCATACCTGCTGCTGCAGGCACCGGCTCGTGAGCATCATGTTGCTATATACTAAACTCGCCCCGCCAAAGGCTCCCAAAAGGCGGTCCAGATCTGGTGAGTCTGCGGCCAATCCCTCTCCCCTCATGCCTCCGCCATGTGCTTTTTTCCTGTTGGGTCGTCATTATTGCGCCGCTATTGCCGCCCGAATAGCTTCGTCGCATTACCCCAAGCCTCGCTACCTTTTAACCCGTCGTGTCGTGGCGACAGCCATGACTGGTCGCACTGTCGTACTTTGAATCGATTTCTGACGTGAACATATTTCATTCATGCAGGATGTACATATTGGTAAGTGAGCCCCGTCGGACCCCAATAAGAGTTGATTGTCGCAATTCTAACTTTATCGATAGCAAAGAAAAGGTTCGCCCATTTCACACGATCTCGTTCGATCCCCTTGAAA
Organism: Colletotrichum gloeosporioides; assembly: GCF_011800055.1. Lineage (NCBI taxonomy): Eukaryota > Fungi > Ascomycota > Sordariomycetes > Glomerellales > Glomerellaceae > Colletotrichum > Colletotrichum gloeosporioides. Next base: position 115,110 of record NW_025544714.1, on the reverse strand, counting down.
CTGGCCCCGGCATACTTTGTGAAAAGCACTTCTGACATTCTTTTCACCTGCAGAAGAAGAAATGCGATGAAACACGCCCCCAATGCTCTCGCTGCGCCGAGCGCGGGCAAGAATGCGCCTACGAACCCGTCAAGCCTCGACAACGCAAGAAGCGCGATTCCATCGCCGGCCTAGGCTCCGATACAGCATCCCAAACAAGCGGTAGTGCCATCATCCGCCGATATTCTGCGCCTGATGTCACTCTCCGACGGTGGAAGGAGGAGGCCTTCGACGATGATGAAGAGGGGCTCGAGGAGGCTATCATCGAAGAGCCCGAAGATACCGCCGACTCGCTCGGCCCCGCATTTGACATCAAGAAGATGTTTGGCATCCGCAACCATGATGCCAAGGTGGATGCTCCGCTGATCTCGCCCATCGATGCCGTTTCATTCAACCTGTCCCTCGAGGACGCGGACGAGGAAGTGGTCCGAAGAGACTCTGTCTTAACGGACTCGGGAACGGCGCCGCCACACCTCGCCGTAACGCGGGCTCAGCGCCATTCGGATCTTTCCTTGGTTGCACCCGTCTCGGTGGCGTCGCCACGGCTTGAGTTTCTCTTTCCAACCTTTTCCGAGTTCTCGGACCGTCCCAATCGTCGCGCGCTGGTCGACCATTTCACCAACGTCATGTCGCACTTGATCGTACTCAGGGAGACCGAAGCTGGAAACCCATTTCAGCAACTCGTGCTGCCACTCTGTCATAGCAGCTCTACTGTAACGAATGCGATATACGCGCTCGCAAGTGCCCATCTGGAGAACAGAGGCTGCGGCCATACAGAAGAGAAGGCGGTGTACTTCCACAATCAGGCGATTCAGGGCTTGGCGCGGTTGATTGAACTCGGAGGGGACGCGAATAAAAATGAGCTTCTGGCGACAATCATGTTGCTTGTTTACTACGAAGTTGTGAGTGCGATACGAAGGAGTTTTTGACGCATGCAGCTAACCGTTGACAGCTCGTGCAACAAGGCCGTTCCAACATCGTGGATGGCCATCTCAAGGGTGCCATCGCCATCATGAACGGTAACAATGCTGATCCTAATCCTACCAGCGCCTTCCTCGAACGAGTATGTCCACTGAAATCATCTTGTGTTCAAACACTAACTTTTTCAGGCTTTCCGTTTCTACGATGTTATCGCCGCTCTCTCTTTCGGTACAGCGCCGCTGTCCACCGCGCCCGCTACAGGCTGCCTTGTTCCGTTTCCGCCCCTCGATGCGCCTTCGACATCGCCCCTCAGCTCCGTGGACACCCTCCTCGGAATGTCCACCACACTGTGGCCCATTATTCACCGCCTCTCTAATCTCCTTGCTCTCAAAACCGAACTCCAGACTGCCATTACCAATGGCCAGCTTACAAAGGTGGCCGTCCTCCGCACCGAGTTCGAAACAACATCCGATGCGATCGAGCACGCCCTTAAGCAATGGCAACCCAGCTACCCACCAGGCTTCTCTCCTGATTCCGTCGACGACATTATGTCAGAGGAGGAGCCTGAGCTGGCTGCTGAGCGTGCGCGGATGCATTCGCTCTTGAACAATGCTCTTGCCTACCGTCACTCGGCGTTTGTCTACCTCTACCGTACCATTTATGGATACACTCGTCGACACCACCTCGTTCAGCATCATACCCATGCGGCGTTGAGCCATTGTGCCGCAACAGTCTCCCACGCTGGCCCCATGGCAGCGCTCCTTTGGCCGCTGTTCGTGGCAGCTTGCGAGGCAGTGAATCCTGCAGACCGGGAAATCGCACGGCAAGCTTTTGTTGCAGTGGAGAGGCGGCAGGGCATGACCAACATCCAGCGTGCCTGGACCATCGCCCAAGAGGTCTGGCGACGGGCGGATATGATTGACGATCATGCGACGTATGATAGATATGACGACCACAGCTCCATGCTTTGCTCAACCCCCGGCAATAGGCTGGGAAAGGGAGGCGACTTGTGGAGGAGAGTCAGCGAAGACATGGGCGTCACGATTGTCTTTGGATGATGATAATGAGACAATGCCCGAGGCTTCTTCTGGCGATCCACCGGCGTTGAATGTTTTGAAGCCGTACATAACTGGAGTCATTTTGGTAACGGGACAACACACATTTTAATGAGCAAAGGGCATTATTTCGGAATAGGGGATGGGGGTTGTGGTTTACACAAAAAAGCAAGAATATCCTAGCGGCGACGAATTCTTTTATTTCCATGGAAGGGGGTTCACATGGAATGAAGATAAGCATGAGGAGGGGTCCGGCGTGGCGCAATGGACGTATTGTTTCGAGGAAGATATCATGTAGGCAATGGCCACAATGGAGCCAGCTGTCAGTTCGTTCTTGGGGCATTTAGGAGCTGGTGAATTCGAGACACTGATGTCAATTTGAACTTGAAATTTTAAACGACTTTGTGCTGCTGAATGGCAGTTGCACGTTTAATCATGCACTTTGGCATGCCGTGTCAATACGCAGTCTGTCGTTACCCGTCCTGGCGACGAGGTTGAGCATCTCCGTGAGGCATCCTCGACGAACATCTATCGAAGTGATAGACTTTTCCCTGTCATCTGTCTGAGCCCACATGGGGGCCAAGAGACATACGTCACGGGTAGTGGCACTGGGTCAGCGGCTTCCCGGTAGCCCAGGTGGGCTGACGCGTTTTCTTTGGGATGGAATCTGGGGAAAATGCGGGGGGCCCGTTGATGACCGTCTTTGTCACGGGCGGAACGCCTTCAAGCGGGCATGCTTCCCATTGGGAACAACACCAGGCTGGCACTGGCCTCTGATTCTTGTGTCGATTGACTTTGATTGATCGGGCGGCGATGGTTAAGGTTGACGTGGGTGGATGGGATGGCAGGAGTCAGATCGGATGCGGAGTGCATGAAGCTCTTTGCTGATGGCAGCGGGTATGTCTGGGGTAGCCAGGTAAGCTGGGGTGACCAATTGTAAGGACTTGGATTCCACCCGGGGCGATGCAGCAGCGAGATAGGAGAGGAAAGAAGAAGGAAGGAGGATGGGAAATCCGGGGAAGGCAGCTGGCTTCGCTGAGGGGAGAGCCTGAGTTATTGGTCCGGGGGGCTCGGAGTATAAGGCTATATGTAACCATGCAATGTCCGGCGGTGTTGCCATAGGATGTCAGCACGAGGGAGAGAGGAAAGTAATTATGACATCGCTGGGAAGAAGCGTTCATGCGGTGATGGCACTAGAAAAAGTGGAAGAAACGAAATCTCTGTCTTCGTCTTTTGACGGTGTGTTCGTCTCATAGCTCACCGGGAATCGGTGTAGACGGTGGAAGGCCGAGGTCACCTTTTCCTGACCGAGAAAGTGAAACCACGCGGGCCAGCCTGTCAGATATCGCCGGCAGTGATTCTGATGCAAATGAACCCGAGAGACTGGCTGGGAGATGAGCCTGATTGGCCGGGTTAAATGCGCGGGATCAGCAGCAGCAGGATGGTGGTGGCTGCTTGGGAGGGAGGACGCGCGTGTGTTTTCTTTTCTTGTCTCTTCCCCTCTGGACAGGGCTGTTTTGGAGTTTATTTGATGATTCGATCAGTGACGGCGAGGAGTATCGTATGTCTTTGGGGGCCTCTCATCTCATCAATGTCGACGACCCCCCTCCGTCACTTGCAGTATTCATCCGTAAATTGTATGGGCCTTGCTCCGTAATTGACAGGCCCCGGTTTTCCGCGCCGTGCGGAAGTGGGCACTTGCCTCGGGCTGCACAGTGGGCATTTTAGCGTGTTTCTTAGCGGCACCGGTGGCATTTGGTGGATGGGTTGATGGGATTCTCGGGATGCTTCCTCCATGTTCTGGTGGCCAGTGGTCCCCAACCCCCATGTCGCACTTGGGCCTGTGCCTTTCCCACCCCGAATTCCCCCCAATCGCCCAAGGCCCTTTGCTCCCGTTCTGCCGTCCGTCTCCCCTCCCGTCCCCATCTTTAAGTAAAATCCCCTAAACAAAACACAGACGAACCGGGCCACTCCCCCCGGTACCTGCTCCCCCTCCCACCTACCTCGATGGCAATCTAAGACAAGACGAGACAAGTCAGGACGGGAACGACGAGACAGACAGCACAGCGAGACAGAACAAGACAAAACAGGGACGGCACAGGAAGAAGAAGAACAGACAGGAGAAAGGAAGACACACGAAACCCAACGTCTATTACGCCTAGCCAACGCCCACCTCGACGCCAACGCCAACGGCCGGCGTGCCATCGTCTGCGCCTTTCCCGTTCGTCAGTCCAGTCCGTTCCGTCGCCTTCCTCGGCCTCCTCCTCGCCCACCTATCGTCATCCATCTCTCGCAGCTCCTCACTTCTGGGCTGCTTTTTGCGCCTCCCCCTCTCTCGCCTACCCAAGCCAGTCCAGCTCGGCTCGCAGATCTTCCCGGTCCTCTCGCCTCGCCTCGTCTTCGCCTTTGCCTTCGCCTCCTCTTTGTACCATCGCATCCCCCTCCTCTCGACCGTTGGGCCGTCCTGTTCCATCCTTTTCTCATACACACCTGCTAGTTCTACTTCGCACACACACACGCTTCTGGATTGTTCCTCCCGGCACGGAAATGCCCTGGTTTCATGCCGCAATGTGTCCCACCTTTACCGACTGTCAACCTCACAATTGACCCATCTTACACACTCCATCCATCCGTCAGTCAGCTCCTTGCCTCGACTCAGACTCACCTAGACTCAGCTTGCTGCAAACCGACTGCACTACTCTGCACTCTGCATACGCACAACTACCGCATTACGCTGCGCCTGCTCTTGGGCCCTACCGCTGGACTGGAGCTAAGGTACAGCAGCCCGGTATCCACTGAACCCTTCTTTTCCCGCCCGCAGCTGTGAGTGTGCTGCATCCCAAGCTTTCCCCAAGTGGAAGCCAAAAAATAAAATCGAGCCGGAAGCTCTGCTGGTCTCCATCGACTGGGAGCTACACCCCAGCACAAACCACCACCACCACCACTGCTCCAACTACTACCGTTAGCAGCCAGCAGCTCAACCTGCCTGCCGCGAGGTCCCTGGCCGGCTGGACCACATCCCCGACCTGATCCAAAGCAGTCAGAGTCAGGACAAGTGCACTGCTGCGGTGTACGGGTACCAATCTAGTGCAGGGCTGGACAGTGCCTAACTGGAGTCCCGGATACCCAAAGTGCCATTCCCGGTGTGGGTAAACCAGGAACCACCTGCCATCATCTCCACCAGACCAGACCACACCAGGACCAGACCAGGCCCTGACCTGACCGGGAACCTGAACCGACCCGGAAAGACTGGAGAAAGTTTGGAGAGATTGGAGAAGACCAGCAGGACAGCAGAAAAAAACACTGGAGAAAAGCTGGAGACTGGTCTGAGGTCTGACCCTTTTTCTGGCTTTTGGCTTTTTGCCTGTGGCCTGTTGTTGCTGCTGCTGCTGTTGTTGCTGTTGTTGCTCCCGGCTGCTGGAAGCTCGGCCAAGCAACACACGTCCCGCCGCCAGTCGCCCTTGACCTCCTCCCGCAGCGCAGCATCATGCTGCGTCGCTGTTGAGGTTCCGTCACCTCACGCGCCATGACCTCCATCGTCAACGGAGCTCCCCCCGCCCCCAAGCAGATTCGTTTCGTCCACAACCAAGGCCAGCCGCCCTCAAAGAGACGAAGGATCAACGCCGCGTGAGTCATGCCGAGCCCTATCCCGTTCCCTCTTTTCCCTTCAAGCGCCTCTGCCGCTCCTGGGAGATGTGCCGTCTTGCGCTGCCAAGGCGTCGCCAGAGCTATAGCTTCCTCTTCTGCGCATTCCAGCTAACTCCCGCTTCCCAGATGCTTGACCTGTCGCAAGCGAAAGACGAGGTGCGCCGGCGAGCGCCCCGTCTGCTCGACCTGCACCAAGAACGGCCACACGTGCTTGGGCTACAATGAAGTGATTGAGAAGAAGACGGCCGGTGGCGCCATCGCCACCAAGGATCCCCACCAAGACGATGACGACGACGACGAAGACCAAGACGACGACCACCACCGCGACGAGGAGGAACATGTCGAAGAGAAGCACAATTGGAAGACACCGGACAGCGGCCGACGCCCTTCGGTGACGCACAAGCCCGCCGGCGATGCTGCCTCGCGGACGAGCTCAGAAGCGGCGACGGGACAATCGCCTACCTTTGTGAGGCGATCGTCGGAGAACAGCACACGAGACCATGACCGCCGACGGCCATCCAACCCGCGAACAACCTCCTTCTCCGACGATGCCCGGAGCACGCAGAGCCTGTCGCCAACGATGCACCACACCGAACGTCATCGAGTCCCATACTTTCGCTACTTCGGGCCGACGGCCATCGTCCCTGGCTACAAGCAGATGGTGGTCTCTGTCCGGGATCGGAGGAGAAGCACAGGAGGCTCTGCCACGTCCCCCAGCTCCGGGTCTAGTATGGTCCAATCGCTGGGAATGGCCATGTCCGGAATGGCGCAGCACGACGAAGAGGTCGCCATTGACGAAGAGCTGCCGTTCTACGACCCCAACGACGTTGCGCCAGTCCACCCCCTGATTTTGCACTTGGTCAAGGTCTTCTTCCTCCACCTGGGCTGCAACTATCCCTTCTTAAAGGAGGATAGGTTCACGCAAATGGTGAAGGAGAAGCGCGTAGAGCCGATACTTGTCGACGCCGTGTGCGCTCTGGCTGCTCGCTTTTCCGATTCACCGCAGCTTGCTCATGGCAAAGACGAGGAAGCATCACATGCTGAGCAAGGCCAGTACTATGCTCAGAGGGCCAAAGCTGCCACGGTCGACACCTTCCCGTGCCCCTCAGTCGGCGCCGTTCAGGCCTTGCTGATGATGGCATATGAAGGCTTCGGAGCTGACCAGGACAGTGCCTTGTGGATGTACCTGGGGCTGGCTATCCGCATGGCTGTCGACCTCGGTCTGCAAAAGAGAGTCGGGGTGCAGTATCAAGGGGAGAAAGACCCTTGGTATACCCGGCAATGGGGCAGTGATGTCGGAGACGACGAAGAAATTCAACCCGAGGACAACGGTCTAACCCACGAGGAGCAAGCCGAGGTCGAACAAGAGCGCACCGACACCTTCTGGGCCGTCTTTATCCTTGACCGACTCATCTCTTCTGGAACCGGCCGACCAGTGACATTTCGTGACGATGACTTTGAGCTGGCTCTACCAGTACCGACTCTTGATCCTACCTCAGGCTGGCCGGCACCCTTGCCAATCGTTATCCAAATCGTCCACCTGTACGGCCGCGCATCTGACGTCCTCAACACCCTCCGCAACTCTAGAGACCTCACCCAAGAAAAGTGGGCAAACCTCTCAAAGATAGAGCACGAGTTGACTAGGCTCTACCAAAAGCAGGATCCCAGACTGCACTTCAGCGTTGCCAACTTCAAGACCTACCTAAAGGCCGGCCAGGGGACGAACTTCATCCTTCTCCATTTCTGGTTCCATGCGCTTATCATCATTCTCCATCAACCCACTCTCTTGAGTCCATTTGGCTCACTAAACCGCAACCACCAGCTCCTCCCCAACAGCCGTGAACTGTCCATGTCCAGTGCAAAGACGATCGCCGACATACTAGCCTTTGCAGAGCTCATCGACCCCAAGAGCTTCGTCGGGAATCCCTTCACATCGCAACCCATGTACATTGCCGCATGTGCTTTTCTCATGGAGTCCATTGCCAATGCGTCGAATCCTACCTCACGAGAAACGTCTCCGCCGCCTGATACGAAGACGGAGGGCCACAGGCCGAGGGCTGAGCAGAAGCCAACGACGAAGCACTCCCTGCTCGCATCCGCGGCGAACCAGAACTACTCACGCTGCTATAAATCGCTGCAGCAGCTGCACAAATACTGGGGCGGCATCAAGTACATCCTGACAGCACTCGACCAAAAGTCCAAGGGCATCTGGGACTGCGAGACGTATACCAACGAAGAGTACGAAAGCACCAAGATCCCACGGCGCGGATCCATCAGCGGCCGCTTCCCGACATCGCCAAATATGCCACCAATTGCGTGGTCATTGACAGGCACAACCAACTCTCCGCCAAGCCTTACTCTCATGTACCAGAACATGCAGGGCGCCTCTGGTCACCAAACCTTCACGCAGTCCCATTCTAATATGCCAAACTCTGCTCCCACGCCGCCTGGGAACATGATCTACGACCCTATCCGCCAAAGTCTGCCAGAACCTCCACCACACTCCATCTTCGCAGCAGTCCTGCCGCAAGCCACTACGTCAGCCATGCGCCACACTTCACGACCCAATAGATCACAACGCCTGTCGAACTCTTCAATGGGCAGCCCACATAGACCGCATATACGTTTCGACAACATGGGCAGAGACATGCCATCGTCACCAGCAACGGCGGGCATGCTTGCAGCGACTTCAGCGCCGCAGCAGACTTCATACACGCCCACGTCACAAAACTCGTCGAATTACGAACAGAATGTGATACCCTCCGTCTCGCCAGGCGGCATGCAGCACGATGGCATTCCTTCGCAGCACCACCACATGTCACAGCAGGCCATGTACGACTCAGCGTTCCCCAACGGGACGTACTCATACTTTGGGCAGGATATGAGGCCCATCACGGAGATTGTCACGTTTGACCAGCCCATTGACATTGGGTCTCTGGGCTTGCCGGACGAGATGATGCCGCAGTCGTGGCTGGAGTACCTGCCGGGCGATGTTTTGAGCAGCTTCTTTGAGAACAATGACGTGGACCCGGGGAGCTGAGGGTGATTTGTACGGGGATATATACCAAACATTATAGGGCTTTTTACATCGTATCGTGTCGCATAGTTCCAGGACATTTATGATACCATTATTCTGGATTTTGTACGGATGGGGGGAACATGGTGTTAGGTCGGGTGAGGAAGGTGTTTGGTTGGATGGGGAAAAGGGTAGCTAGTGCGTTTGTTAGTGTGTGTGTTAATTATTTACGGCCTATTTATGATCTCAACTTATTGAATTGATCTCTGCCATATTGATACAGCAGAAGACCTCATCAAGCACCTGGAACAAATGGAACGCCTTGCTCGCATGTGGCACACCCTGTGCGACTCCGAAGCCACGGCTCGATAATGCAGGCAACTGTGACGTCCTCACCGCCTGAAAAGATGGAATTTTCAAAGACTCGGCTCTTCTCCCTTAGTAATTACTGGGGTCCATGGATAGCAATACAAATGGCCTTGCTTCTGAAGTAATTTGGAACGGGCAAGCAAGGATCAGCCTTAAAAGGCCGTAGTCAATCCGTGAATCCCCCTTTTCCTCTGCCCATATACCATATGCTTCTCGGAAATAAAACTCAACCGCAATTAGATTACGATCTATTATAGGGTGTGATCAATTACTTAGTCTTGGGGCTCTAATTTGCAACTAATTGACACGCAATTTTCGTGTAAGCTGGAAACCCATTGTGCAAATTTCGTCGAGGACGGCCCGCCTATCTTGAAGATGTAATGGACGATATCTGTGCAACCAGGGATGGGGAGTGCGTGAATACACGGATTCCCCGACTTGGTCCACATCTCAATGGCCTCTGCTGTTTCTTTTGTGAGCTTGAGAATGGCCATTTTGGCAAGGAGCTGCAACCAGGGGTCATCGTCCTTAGAGTATCCCGATTTAGAGAGGGTTTTGACCAGAAGCGCATGTGTGGGTTTCTGAGTGCAGGTCTCATTGCAAGGGGATTGCAGCTCGAGAGATGGTATCCGAGGCCACAAAGTACCTCCCCAAGCAATGAATTCAGCAATGAGGCTGATGAGACCATCATGCGAATTCTCTTTCCGAATATATCCTTCGTATTCTAGAGGGGACTGGAAGACCCTTCTGGTTGGGAGAAGCAGCTCTAGGACGTCGAGACTCAGGTGATTATGACCTCGGTCTTTCATCGTTGTGAGGACGTGAGAAAGCAGTGCTCTATGGGCGATGAAATCGGCGAAAACGATTGCTTTGTGAAACATGATCCGCTCAGCATCACGTCTCTTGTTCTCAGACACCTTGAGTTCCGATCTGTCAAGATCCCAAATACTACTATTGGACCGCCATATGTTCAAGTCAAATGTGTCGTCGTGGAAGCTTGGCGGTAGCTGGCCGAAATTGGGCCAACATTCTTCATCTTCTAGTATTGATGTTGTGACCTGATCTTTCCACAATCTCCAAGTTTTGGTTGTAGACTGGTGGAAATGGAAGGTATGATGAAACCAAAAGTTCGAGGCGTAGAGAAGAAAAGGGTAGTCCGAAAAGATCTCTGAATTTTCCGAGACGTTCTCAGATTTGGAGGCACCTTTGGGAACATGAAAGCTCTCTCCGGACTTCCTTGCTTTCAGAAACCGTCGCAAGAATCGCGCGGCAGACAGTCGTCCGGTGTGAGGCAAGACATTTAAAGCTGCTTGATTTCTTACCGCGACGGGGATACTGCGGCCCTCGTTCGACGTAGCGAACCGTTTTCCGAGAAGTTTGTCAGGGCCTGGAGAGGGGGAGAACTCGGTTTCGGTTAGCGCCCTCTCAAAATCGCTGAAGTTGAGGTATGTCAAGCAAACCTCTCCAACTTGGTGGTCCCAGGCCTTAACGTCGATATGGAACACTCTCAACTCTGTTGCGTTGAGCTCTGTGCTCAGTAAATGAGTCTTGATCGAGTGGTGAAAGAAACGAACAGTCTCATCTCCCGCTTCAATCTGAACGAGATTCTCGCACCAACCAGGAATTCGCTCTGTCCCATTTACGATCTGTCCCTTGATAGAAGACTTCTGGAGAACCTTCACCCCCAAGGCTTCCCCCAACTCCCATCGGGTCAAAGGGCGTCGGACAGTTGCCACCCATCTGAAGGCTCTCTGTACAATATCGACTATTGGAGGCCGCTGGGATGAAAGAATGCGCCCAATAGCCCGATTGAAAGTATCCGACAGTTTTCTTGGAAGAATTTCCAGAGTCTGGCGAATGTCGTCATCGGTGGGACAAGAGCAAATGTCCTCTATCGTGAGAAAAACCCACAAGAACCTGCGGCAAGTTAATAAAGCATCTTGCTGAAAGATCTTGCAAAGATTCGAACTTACATGCCCTCGCCACCGATCTGGAGTTTTTCCGCGATTTCCTTCATTATCGTTTCGTCTGTAACTACGAGCCTCCCTTTCTTTCGCTCTGCTGCTAGTATCTCCTCGGTATAACGTGCCAGATCAGAATTTGTATCAACAAGACCTATTTGCAGGTGCTTGGTGGGCTCCAGGGCTCGATCCACATCTTTTGCCATACTCTCCCTGGCTGAGATCACGATCTTTACACTTTGATCGGTGCCGCATTTCTTTCTGAGCTTGGAAAAGCTTTCAAGCAAAACGTTCTGCTCTTGTGCAGAGCATTGGTCGAGGCCATCGACGACGAGAAATGTTTTTTCACGTAACGAGACGAAGTAGCTAAGCAATGACAGCAAAGACGCTCGCTCAAAGCTGTGAGATGCTGACTTCTCTAACAACTCCATCAATCTAGTCTTCATGTTATGACCAGTGAGCGCCTGGAAGATAAGTGATCGCAGAATTGTATCAGCCGTTTGGCTCTGTTTGTCATCGAATCGAACGAATAGGTATGAAACGGAGCAAGTTGGTGGCAGATTTCGCGAAAGATGGCTGACTACGTTGGCTCTTCATTTGCCATGTCAGCTCTCTGGGCCATAGTCTGAGGTTTTGGGTTGCATGAAGTATGCTTACACCAGTATTGTTTTTCCAGAGCCAACTAGGAGGGAGTAAGTTAGCAAGAATGAGTGTGGACAGAATGTTACTCGAGGGGAACCAACTTTTCCCTGAAACATTGAGAACACTCGAGTCTGCATCTTCATACCAGTCCTTGAATTCGCTCGTGCTGAAAATCCACTCTGCAGTCCCCTGATGTTTTTGATCCCGCGCCTGAATGAATGCAGTTTCGTGTTTATACGAGGACAACTTCAACAACAGTGAGTTCCACTTCCGCTCTACAGTAGGGTTGTCAGTCATCTGAACCGCAAGTACAATCCCAACATGTTCTTGCCTGTCTCTTGAAGCTGAAGTCTGCGGCTATCATCTTGAGCTTTGGCAAGGGCTGCTTGACTTTTGACAACTTTCGCTTTCTTACGGATCTCGTTAATACTCGGGCCGATCTCTGACTCAAAGGATCCTGTTATTGCGGCCAGTGCCTGTTGTGGCACTGTGATAAATATTAGTATACCTGATGCGGAGCCGAAGGGGCCTCGATTATCTACACGTGCGCCGCGTCAAAGACACGATTTGAGTACAGCAAGAAATAATAGCGATATGAAAATCGTAAATCGAGTTTCTCAGCGGAAGAGAGTCCGGAAATAAGATCTGATACTCCTCAAATTGAGGAGTCAGAGAGTCAAAACCATCCAAAAGATCTGAAAACTTTTGGAAGAACGAAGTGAAGTTTGAGAGAACCTGTCGGTTTGATTAGTTGGTTTTCGACATAGGCTTTTGCAATTCGGAGTGACAAACGGTGAACGCAAGTCTCACAGATCCCCAAACCAGAGCAGCTATTTCTGGATGTGATGATACGTAGGTGTCCATAATCTGAGAGAACTGCTGGACTGTTTGTAAAATCGAATGCAGTCTCGTTGCAATGCTTTTCCCCCTGCGGTTGGGATCCGCAAGATCGAGACTGGCGGTAAAAGCGATCACCTGATTGGCATCGTAGGAAACCTTCCTCTCTTCGCGCAGCCTTTCACGTTCATCGATGGTCAGCACATCTTGGAAGGCCCCCAAGGCGCTATCCAGCCTTGTCTGCCTATCGGAGGTAGCCACCAAGGCATTAGACGAAGACGCAAGGCCAGGGTCGCCTCTACTTTGGAACCGCTGTATGTGTTTGCCCGACGCCATTGAAGGATCATGTCAGCGAGAGCTATGTGACAAATGGCTTCCTTTTTGGACGAGCTTTGGGTGCAATAGACGAACGAAGACGGACGATGAAGTGTGCTCAGGGTGTCCTTCTTACCCCGCAATATAGTAAGCCATACTTGTCATGTGTAATCTCCTCTAGGTTGGTGACATCGCATGCCAACCTGTGTCTTATTGGCTTGATTGACTGAAACAATTTGGCTTCAGCTTCTTGGGGCTTACAGCCGAAGGATTCCTTTGCCGTCCTTCTACTGGATGGCTCCGCCAGCCCCATGCACTCCCTTGCATGGTGACAAGGCGTGTAATTGGGTAGCCCGGTCAAGATGTCTAGCTCGCTATTGCCATTTTAGGGGGCGTAGTCTTCATGACGCATATTGCCATTATATCACGATTCCAGGTGGCTGGATCTGATTCGGGTGAATGGCAAGAAGGGGCCGATATGCCCTGCACGCATGTTGTTTTCGTGAGTACCATCAGCGGATTGGCTCACACACCGGGGAAACGAACACCGGCATCGACACTATCATTGCTCTCCAACAATCCCTCAAATTTGATGTCATGCTCCCTAGCGCACCCTACTCTGGCTTGATACCGAGGTACCCACCAACAGCTGCCTCCTGAGGAGTTCATAAGACTCTGTTGTATTATGGAAACGGGATGTCTCCTCCTGCCTTCTTCTCTCTGCCTGCTGGCCTGCGCTCTACCAGCTTGCTTACCATTTGCCTGCCAGCCAGGTTCTAGCATTACTTCCTACCAGTAGGCTTTTGCATAAGATGTAGAGGGAAATCAGACCAATAGGCAGAAAGCAGGCTAGGAGAGGGGTAGGACTGAGGGTAGGGCGAGGGAGACTGCCGTAAGAGGGCTTCACATCAAGTGGTAGCATGCGTAGAAGACCCCGCACATGCCTAGCGACAGCGCAGTCACGAAGAGGTGTGCTGCCTAGCTTGATCCGATCGTTAGAATGCTAAGAAAGCGGTGTCGGCAGAGCATCTCATAGCTTGTAAACCTCGTGAAAGCCCGGCGTTGATACTGAGGGTTCATCGCAAGCACCACAGATTCCCCAGCACGTCGCTGGCAGGCAAGCGAGATTTTCAGCTCTGAAATGTCAACGGAGAATCCATTGAACTCATGATTCTAATGAGGCAGCGACCAGATAATGAAATCTTTTTATTCGGCACTGAAGGGCACCGTGAATGAAGTCCTATCGGAGCCGGATCATTTTCATCCGTTGGCGATGTTGACGGTCAGGGTTCCTCGTTGGGAGAGAACACAAGATGGCGATTTTTGAGTCATGATGGAGGGCAGGCCTGACGCAATTGCCGAGCTGGCCTCTGTTGCGAAAGACGGCAAGTTTGTTTCAGGGACGTAAGATATTGCTGGTCAAGTCCTTCGACTTTGCAGCGAATGGCCAGCGACTGCCGGATAACTGATTGAGCTGAACAACAGCAACTTGGCGCATGCTGAGGATTAGGTAATTATCAAAAAGTGAATTGGTTTTTAGACTCCAAAGTGCCCATCCCATGTCCCGGTGACGACACTGGAGGACAAACACATGGGCGAATGGAGCCCGCTAAGTGGACAGTGGGTCCCGTCGATAGAGGTTTTGTGTGTGAAAAACTTGGACCTTGACTGGACTGCGCGGAAAGCCCGCGCGGGTGAACCTTGGCCGACCAATTATCAGCCACGCAGAGATTTTTCCGAGAGGCCGAACGCCCAGAGCTCCCCCTGTATTTTCTTAGCAGAGAGCCAGCCTTGGGGGAAGACAGCACAGAGCAGCCAACCAGGTGATGGCTCGTGCGCTGCTGGCCCTTGCGCAATCGCAATCGCGGGTACCCGAGTAATCCCGAGCCAATCTTTTCCGCTCCAAAGGACAAGTTCCCAGTTTGGCGGGCGGTTGTTCCAGCCGCGGCGCCGCTACCTCTAAAAAAAGGCCTCACAAAAATTTCCCCGTTCCTCCCAGACAACAACACAAAAGTTCTTCTCTTTCCCACCCCTCCAAAAAAACACCACCTCACGATCCCGTTGCGCGGCACTTCGTGATCTCTTCTCCCCACTCAATTCTTTTGTCCATTTCTCTTTGGTCCAATCCCTCACCACACATTCACAATGGCTTCCGCTAAGGTTGACGCTGTCGTCGAGAAGGCCAAGGCTAACGCCCCCGGCCAGCTTTCCGGCGTTGCCCTCTACTCCAGATTCGCCCTTGCCGGCGCTGTCTGCTGCTCCGTCACCCACGGTGCTCTCACCCCCGTCGATGTGTAGGTTCAATCTTTCTTCCCAGCCCGCCATATCGAATCCTTTCCGGCGGTCTGCGAGGTTTCACAAGGCAATCCGACGCAAGAAAACTTCGCACGCAATTGCCGAGGGGGCTCCGCCGACGCCGCGCCAATGGATACGGACATGGACAACGACGAATTGGCACGCAGAGGCTGACATCTTCAACAGCGTCAAGACCAGAATCCAGCTCGACCCCGTCACCTACAACCGCGGTCTGATCGGCGGCTTCCGCCAGGTCATCCAGCAGGAGGGTGCCGGCGCCCTGCTTACCGGTGTCGGCCCGACCTTCGCTGGTTACTTCCTCCAGGGTGCTCTGAAGTTCGGTGGATACGAGTTCTTCAAGCAGCAGTCCATCAACCTCATCGGCTACGAGAACGCCTCCAACTACCGCACCGGTGTCTACCTGGCTTCCTCCGCTGCCGCCGAGTTCTTCGCTGATATCGCCCTCTGCCCCCTCGAGGCCACCCGTATCCGTCTCGTCTCTGAGCCCACCTATGCCTCCGGTCTCGTCTCCGGCTTCAGCAAGATGCTCTCTAACGAGGGTGTCGGTGCCTTCTACGCCGGATTCGGCCCCATTCTGTTCAAGCAGTAAGTTTTTCCTTCCCGAGTCCGAGCAGCCAGCGGCGAGCTCCGACTATGCTATATATAGTGTAGGCGACAGAAGAGCTGACATGTGAACCCCGCAGGATCCCTTACACCATGTCCAAGTTCGTCGTCTACGAGAAGGTCGCCGAGGCCATCTACAGCTCGTACCCCAAGAAGGATATGTCCGACGGTGCCCAGACCTTCGTCAACCTTGGCTCTGGTCTGATTGCCGGTTTCGCCGCCGCCATCGTCTCCCAGCCCGCCGACACCATGCTTTCCAAGATCAACAAGACCAAGGGTGAGCCCGGTGAGGGCACCACCTCCCGTCTCATCAAGATCGGAAAGGAGCTTGGTATCCGCGGCTCCTACGCCGGTATCGGTGCCCGTCTCTTCATGGTCGGTACCCTCACTGCCTTCCAGTTCGGTATCTACGGTGACCTGAAGAAGGCCCTCGGCGCCACCGGCGGTGTCGAGATCTCTGCTGCCAAATAAATTGGCCGCGCTCGATAACGTGGGGGGAAGACGGGGAGTTGTGTGTTGGGGAAGAGTAGAGGAAGAGAGAAAGAAGGGCGCTGGTTTTCTGGATGAGGACTAATGATTGTTTCCTCCTCCCCATGACCCCTGGGAAAAGTTTGGGTTTTTTCTTTTGTCCAGGGCCACGGTAATGGCGGGAAAGACGATGCAACATGATATCCTCGGCCCGAACACACCACCAGCACACAACATCAACAACTCGCGCAATAGACTCCTTGGGGGCCGTTCCGAAGCGCGCAACATCGGATCGGCCCGCAAAACCTCTTGTTTTATCCGTCAACAAGAACTCCTTTGGGTGGGAAATGGGAAATCTTTTCAAAACACACCGACACCAATTGCCTATCATAGAAAGCATAGAGCATGATACACGAAAAGATGGGCTGAGGCCCCGCCAGAGGGTTGTATAATAGTCGCTTTGTAGCTTGCAATCATAGACTGGGAGTTTGGACCTCTCACGATGTGTTTGTATTTCAGGGACGTGATGTTTCTTGGGATAGAGCCATGAAAGTCTAGACTAGCACTGATTCATCAACGAATTGTCCAGAACACAGCACTATCGAACGGTCTACGGACATGAGGGGTCCGCGATTGACTTCGCCGTCAAAGCGGCCCGGCAACCGCTTATGCAGCATGGACGTTGAAGGGCCCCTCAATATTCCTTATCGGACGAAGAGCGGTCACCGACATTTGACCCCCTGGAGACAGCGTCCGGGCGAGCAGACGGCGGGAGCCCGGGATGACGTCAAACGACGCCAGTGCGAGGCATCATCGAGGGTCGAGGAAGTAGTGTCGAAGACGCTGAGAACAGCAGACAAAACTCATGGAGAGTGAAGTCGAAGCAATCCCTTCATTCAAGAGACCGATTCATTCTTTCTTTGCATGAAGGAAAAACCAAAAGGAAGATTGGGGTCGCCTGCATGCCTGCAAATCGTCGTGGACATTTTTCGTTACCCCAGAAGTTGCCCAATTGGGCGCCAACCACAAACAGGTGTGGTTGGTTGGGTGGGGACGGTTGGGGCCCACCGGCCGCTTCACCCGGGCAACGCGGTGTAAACAAAAGAGCTCCGACCAGCCACTCCCGCAGCTGCCAACGCTGCAGGAACTCCAATCCAACCGTTTCTTGTGCAGTTAGCCCACCTGGCAGAGGCGAGAGAAGAGCTTGACCAACCACCGCGGGACAGCGCAGCACATATATGCAACCCCCGAAGGATTAAGTCAACAAAGGACACACACACACCACACGCACCACGCACCAGACTCATATCACTCACTCGCATATACACTACCTCCACATACGCATACCATTGCCCAGAGACAGGCAAGCTCCTTGTTCTGTTTCTCTTCTCTGGCATTTTGTGATATTCCTCAGCGTTGGCTACAAACGATTTACGAAAAAAAAACCCTGAAGATCCTCTCCAATTGTTGAGACAGGACACCGGTTGCTCCCTCGACCCCACGCTGCCCGTCCCGAGCCGACATAAACAGACAAGACTCTTGACCGCTCTTCACACTCGCACAAAACAAGAGACACGCACACCCCACGACTGCGTTCTTCCCGGCAACCCTTGAGGGAACGCAGAAAACCCGCTTTTAATCTTTCCGCATTTCTCACTCCTCGTGTGTCGTGCAGCATCTAGCATAGCAGTTAGATGCCACGACCCGGGCCAAAACCCGAAGATTTGGAGTTTGAGATCCATGTTGATCCGTCTTGCTTGAGCGACGATCCGATGGCCGCCGACGACGAGGTCCCCACCAAGTTCGAGGAGGAGAAGAAGGCTGACGAGGTCAAGAAGGAAGATACCGAGGCGAAGGAGGATACACCAGCTCCTGAGGCTACGAAGGAGGCTGAAGAGAAGGAGGAGGCGGCTACTGAGGCTGCTACGGAGACGCCGTCAGAAGCTCCCGTCGAGGAGTCGAAGACAGAGACCGCAGAGGCAGAACCGGCAACAGAGCCTGCTGCTGAAGAGACTCCAGCCTCCAGCGAAGATACGGCAACCGAAGACGACAAGCCTGAGACCGAGGAGAGCGTCGAGGCTACTGCGCAAGACGAGTCCGAGCAACCAGACGCCAAATCGGAGGAAGATCTCGCGGAAGAGGTTGCCGCGGAGCTAGCGGCTTCGCAGGAGGCCCAATCGGAGGAGTCTGGGCCCACGCCTGAGCCTCAAGTCGAAGAGGAGCAGCCTGCCCAACAAGAACCCGAAGCTGAGCCGGCACCAGCAGCCGAAGCTGAGAAGGCTGCTACCCCTGAGCCTGAGATCACGTCCGACGAGCTGGCAAAGAAAGTGGAAGAGGAATTGGCGGCAGCGGCGGCTGAATCCACGCCGGCTGTTGTTGTCGAAGAGGTCGAAGACGACAACGCGGAGCCCGCTGCAGTACGTGAAGCAAGCCGCTCTTCGTCGTCTATGCGCCGAGCTTCTGGCCAGACTGAAGCTCTTATTCAAGCCGCTGCCAAGGAGGTTCTCGAAAGACTCGAGGCCCAGACCATGGAGACCATTCGCAACCGGTCACACTCTCCCCGCGACTCCATGGGCTCAACAAATAACGGTACTGAGATCCATTACGATACAAGATCTGACACCACCCGCGGCGAATCATACGACAGGAGGTCAGACGTCACTCACCGTGATTCTTGGGCTTCCCGGTCTCAAGCCAGCTATCACGACAGCCCCCGTGAAAGCCGTCGCGAGTCACGCCAGAGTCGCCGAGGAAGACACAGCCGACGCGACAGCGACGTCCGGCCTTCGCCCATGCACGTCGAGGACGGCGGCGACAGCTCTTCCCAGCACGGTGGTGACTCTGATGTGTTCAGCGATCGCAGCGCCCGCAGCTCTATGGGTTCGTTCGACGGTGGTCACATGGATCACCACCACAAGGACATGGAGTGGCGCTCGTCGAAGCGGTCTTCGGCCATGTCCGATATCTCCATGTCTGACATCTCGCACTACGACCGCGAGGAGTTCGTGCCCACCATCCGCGGGTCTCAGAGGATGCCCTTCCGCACGCCTTCTGATGTGAAGGCCATGCAGTACTCTTCACCAGCCCCTTCCATCGTCGGATCCCCCCGCTCGGCGAAGCGTGGCCAGCTGCCGACTATTTCTCGGCTCGGCAGTCCGACAGTGTCTGCGCAGTATTCTCCCAAGGGCCGCACTACACCGACACGACTCAAGATCAAGAAGGAGCCTGCTCCCCTTGTCTTGCTGCATGTGACTCTTCTCCCGCTGCGCTGGCAATGGGCCGAGATTCTCGAAAACACACCGTCCGACAACCTTACCGCAGAAGCCAAGAACTTGCGTGAGGCCTGGCACCACCTCCACGACCGCGTCGCGGAGACCGTCTGCGAGCGCGGTATCCTCCTATCCCATCCCCAGGATGACTATGAAATCCTCGAGGAGAGACTGCTCGAGGCCCTCGATCTCCCTCTGCGCCGCAGGGCACGCGTCCTTGAATGCGGCCACTACATCGGCCCCTCCAACGAGTCAACCATGACTGAGGAGATCGACAGCGACGAAGAGGAGTACGACGAGGAGATCCGGAGGCGGAACGCTCTGGCCAAGACGCACTGGTGCCCTACCTGTCGCCACGACATCCGCTACGAGTCCCTCGGACCCGGCAAGATCTTTCGCATCAAGGTGTACGCCAGCAACGGCCTTATGAGGACCGGCGCGTGGGCCGCCTGCTGGAAGGAGATGGAGCGCGTCGATGTCGAGATCGAGCCCATCGTGACGTCTGGCGTCCTCGACGAGCTCGAGCGTCTGGTTATCGCCCAGTCGCAGCAGATGGTCAAGCACGAGAACCCTACGATCATCGAGTCGACCGAGAATGACCACGACGACATGTCTGCTTTTGAGCACGACATGGACGACCATCACCTCGACCGCAGCATGCCCGCACTGGAGGAGCCGCCCCAGGAGCCCTCCATTATTGGGGAGTCTAACATGATTGAGCCCAACTACGAGGACGAGTCACACATCCCTGCGTCTTCGCCTGCCCCGGCCATGGAGGAGCACCGATCGCCTTCCCCTGAGCCGATACACCGCCACCATGAGAGTGAAGAGCGCCGTCTCCGTGACGAGGCTCGCATGCGTGAGATCTACGGAGACAGCGCTCCTCCGTCCGCCGAGCCAGAGCACGAGCCCGTTCCAGAGCCAGAGCCGCAAGCTGAGGAGTATAACCAGAAGGACTACACCCAGACGCCGCCGCCTCAACAGTCCCGCGAACAGCCCCATGAGCACTACCACCAAGAGCAGGAACACCACCACCAGCAGTCGCCGCCGCCTCCGTCCAGCCACGGCTTCGACCAGCAGCAGGGACAGCCACGCACCTTCCAGAACGCCGGCTTCGGTGAGCTGCTCCTCGAGGCTTCGCGTGTGTTCATGCAGGACAAGAAGAACCTCGCCATTGTGGTTATGGGCTTGTTGATGCTGTTTATGGTGGTCAAGCCGGCGCCGCGGGAGGTCAAGGAGTGGGATGGCAAGTTCGTCGAGCAGATTAGGCCCGAGGTCCGTATGGATGAGGGGTCGAAGGCTGCTGTTGAGCCGGCTGTCATGGAGACGGTTCAGTCTGTGGTTGAGTCCGTTACTGAGTCGATTGTTTCTGCGGAGACGCCTGTTGAGATTGTTGTTGAGGCAAGCCAGGCGGTTCCTGAGGTTGATGAGGAGGCCGACGCAGCTGAGCCAAGCCAGGATATGCCCGTTTCTGAGCCCACTGCGACTGTCGATGAGGAGGCTTCTGAGACCTCTTCCGCGTCCTCTGACGAGCCCTCTCCGTCTGTGATCGAGGATGTCGAGGAGTCTGAGCAGGAGGTTGAGGACGGTGCTGAGGAACCGACACCCTCGCCTGAACCTACTCCTTCCCCGCTTGACGAGTCTGAAAGCCAGTCGCACGTCGCCGTTCACCAGACCATCACCACCAGAGAGGTGGTCCGCATCATGGAGACCGTCACCGAGACCGTCAAGGCGTTCGTCACCGAGACGGAGGTCATCCAGTCGGAGCCCACGGCCAGTGTTGCGCCTGAGGCTGAGACCGAAGAGCAAGAGGAGGGGCGGGTTGAGGATGAGGAAGAGCCTGTTGAGGGCGTTGCTGCCGAGGAGACTGTCGTCGAGGATGAGATGTCTGCCCAGCCTACTGAGACCGAAGAGGAGCAGGCTGCCGAGACTGTCGCCCCCGCGGATGAGCTTGTTGACGAGGCGGTTGTTGAGGAAGAGCCTGCTTCTGAGGAGGCCGAGCAGGTGGTTGAGCAGGAACAGGAGACTGAGACAGCCGAGCACGATGAGCTCTGAATCCATACTCTCACGGGCAACGACGAGAATGACGAAGGGAAAGTGGTACATGTGAATGAACACAAAAGAGATCAATAACTACTGTAAGAGATATGAAGGATGGCTTTTACGAGGAACAGACGTCCCAGCAAACACGTTTTTCAAGGGAGACTTTTCTATTGTCTTTTTTGATGACGCAGCACCATAGCGCAGCACAGCACAGCACAGCGAACCTGCGAGAAGAAGACTTGCTTTTTAATATTCTTTTGGTTTTAGTGTTGGAAATGTAGATAGATGGTCATGTTATGCACTTAAAATGGGCCGGCCTTTGGGTTGGGTCTATGATGAATTGAATGTTGT
The DNA here is from genome assembly GCF_011800055.1 of Colletotrichum gloeosporioides. NCBI lineage: Eukaryota > Fungi > Ascomycota > Sordariomycetes > Glomerellales > Glomerellaceae > Colletotrichum > Colletotrichum gloeosporioides. The sequence goes on along the minus strand of NW_025544714.1, from coordinate 93,257 downwards.
CAATGCTCTCAACTGCCGTCCCTTGTGTTCGTCATGTCGTCAACCCCCCCCCCCCCCCCCCCCCCCCCCCCCCCCCCNCTTCCCCCCCCCCCCCCCCCCCCCCCCCCCACGTATTGATAAACCAGGCTTTTCCTCATTCAGCACCGGGGCTTTCCATCCTTCTCCCAGTCGCGATAAGAGATCTAGACCTGGACAGCCGCAAGTACTGTTGCTAATGTTCCAGATATGGCGGCTACTATGAGGGCAGCGACGGCACATTTGTACATGTTTGCCTCGGACAGGTTGCGTTTGACATGCGTTCCCCACCAGTTCACAGGCGTCGGATCTCTGACCTCCTCTACAGCTGAGAGAGCTGCGGGGCCTAATACGGGTGCCGCTGATATAGCTCACGGAGTCGTTTCGGAGGGTCATCGTATCCCAGTGTAGACCATTGCCGGGAAGGTTCGAGGAGGCTCTTTCTGTGTTCTTCTGGCGCATGACGATGAACCCAGCGTTTCGAAAACCTGTGAGACCTGGGATCGTTCACTGACGGAAACAACAAGTTCAAGGTTGCCAATGTCTCCATCATGAGTAGTGGTGGTAGGCAGCCGCTACTTGTGTCAGTTAATGATTGTTTACGCTCGTTTGCAAACTCACCGGCCCAAAGCTTCAGTCGTGGAATGCGTAGGAGCCTGGTTCGAGATACAGAGGCCGCTGAGACTTTCCTCAAGAAAGCCCCGATCTGAAAATGGGTACAGTATTTTGAACCTTTTTCCGATGTGAAGGTACAGATGGCCCGACAGGATATCGGTAGGCCGAATCTTGATGCTTGCACGCTTCCTCAATACCTTGGCTCGGACGTTGTTGATGTCGATAGGTTGAACAGAACCGGACTCGGGCGACGGCTCATAAACGCGCTCGACAAATCCCGCAAGCGTTTCTTGGTTACGCCATTGAAATGGGATGCAGCTTTCGACCTCTTCGGGGAGTTCGCATCCTATCCTGAGCTTCTTGTACACAGCCGAATCAAGAGCCTCCAATGTCGTTATATCGTGATGCTGGCGGATTACTTCCTCTCTTCGAGAAGTCGGCTGAGCCTTTAGTATATTGAAGGCTACTCGCTCTTCCTCTGACCACTGTGTCGAAACCTTTTCGTTCATGATGGCATCGTTGATGTCTTGATCACCGTTTGCGTGGAGGTGATTGTCGCACGAGGTGCTACTCTGTCCCGATCCCGAGCGTTGGAAAGACGAAGATGTAACATGCATAACAAGTGAGCAATGGAGAATTTCTTCTGTCAATACAGCAGGGAGAAAAGATCTTGAACTTTGAAACGGCAGCCCGACACCGTAAGGCTCTTCCCAGCCACCACGCCCGCAAGGCTCCCCTCGGTGATGGGGGGCTGAATACACTTGCAGGCGACAAATCATTCCAACGCACTTCAATAGGAGCTGGTCTGACGCGTCAGCATGTGCCACCCAGTCCGAAGACTTGGCAGCTGAACCTCCCTTACATAGCATACCCACGATCATTTTGCCAACCAGCGCCCAACATCACCACAGTCAAGATGCAAATTTCGTCATGCGTCTATGACGAGACGTTTCATGACATAGCCCCTTTAATCCTACAAAATTCTTCTAATAGTAACAAGAAAGTTGAGCCATCTGAATGATGATAAGGTGAATAGCAACCCATCGGATTTGGTATGGGCCCTGATGAACGACAAGACGAAGACTCGGTCGCTAATGCTCGAAGCTCAAGAGCTTCTTCTCGTTGCTCATATGATTTACTTCGTTATCAGCGTCATGAATTTGTTTATTACTTGTTTCATAATCATGGCCGTGAAAAAGGTGGCCTTTGGTTATGAGCATGTCCCTAATGGCGATGAACTGCCTGACGGAGAGGCCCCGGGCGACACTCCTTTGCAAAGCGGTGGCTTGGGAGGGGACGTGGCGACGTCTACGGCCTCCGACGATACTCGCAGACATGAGGATGTTCCACAGATGGTAAATGAGAGCAGCAGCAATACCGACACCAATCTTGCAGTCGCAGCCTCGGAACAGGTCTCTGAACCTAGCAACAGTCTCCCGGACCAAGGACATCCTAGGTATGAATTATCAACGAGAGTCGCTGGGGTGGCGAGCTGACATCTTGTTCACAGTGGGCTTGGTCCATTTGAGACAAGTCGAACAAGACAAAGAGTTATCAATGTCGAGGCTCCGAGAGCTGGCAGGCAGCCGCCAGTAGACATTCTCTGGACACCCGATTTGGTGAACGTGAACCTGGACTGTTTCTTCAGCGATGAAGAAAAGCAACCTCGCGACACCTTCACAAAGCTAATCCGAAAACATCAGCATGACATCCTGACCAGTCGTTCGGGCAAATTACCCCATATCACGGTGAGAATGGCCTACATACAATCTAGGGCAGCCTTGGAGGGTCTGAATATGAACGGAGAAGTCCGCATCCTCATAGTCGGGCTGCGAACGAAGAAAAGTAGACGAGAGTTCCATGCGTTCGGGATGCGGCCAGAGAACAAGCATTATGTCCCTTTCAAACTCTGCTATGCTCCGGAGACAGGGGCTATATTCCCAGCGGCAGTGGCGACGTGCGCCCTTAAGGAGATCAGAGACACAACTCTGTGTGGTAGATTGACCGTCATCAGAAGCTCGAACTTGAGTCCCCGGACGTCGACAGTTGGAGGTCTTTTGAAGATAAAGGACCAGTTCTTCGCCCTCACCACCAGCCGCATGCCTGAAGACAGCGATCAGATGCTTGAGAATGACAACAACAGGATGACTGAGAAGCACAGTGACGCGGTACTAGTGTTTGACGACGAGGCTTTCGAGCGCGGTTGGAACTACCTAGACGAGGCGCTGCTCAGTAACTCTGACGACGAGGTAGATGATTCTGACACACAAGCGGGTGATTCCCACGTTTTGGACGACGATGGCGAAGAACGCGAGGAACTCGGTCGAGATTCGAGTCATGACATGACCATAGATGGAGACTACGTCATGTTTCGAGTCAACGAGGAACGAATGCAAGCCGGAGAAGATTGGCAGCTGGTCCCTGTGGATCTTGAGCATCTTCTCCCCAACAAAATACCTGAGAGGGGCCGTATGGGACCACCTCGGGAAAGTCCCTTCATAGAAGACTTCTGCAATGAGCCCAGTGGCCTATTAAAGAATAATCTAGGGAATCCCAGAAAGGTTTGGGTCATCTCGGGAATGGGCGACTTCAGGAGTTGTTGGATGTGCCCAAACTCTTCTCAGATGATTTCGCCCGACGGGACCGAACGTGAGGTTTGAACACTTGAATTCGATCAACAAGGTATGGAAATCTATATACCGTCATATTTAGGTTCTCAGATCTCAAGGCAGGTGACTCTGGTTCTTGGGTTGTCGACCACACTCATAGACTTCTTGGCATCGTCGTCGCACGTTCACTCGGTGTCGGTTATATCGTTTCATTCGCAAGCGTGCGACAGGATATCGAGAAAAGAATGCGCTTGAACCCAAAAGCGGTGGAATTGCCGGACAGATTGGAGTCACGAATCCGTCTCAACCCATCTAACACTAACACAGGGAGCTCGAGGGGTCCAAGACGTTCTGTTCAAGTCGATATTCCTAGAGAAAGGTACAATGTCGAGAACTTGAACGTGGCCAACGCCAGAGTTCATTCTGGCCAGTATCTTCACTACGTCATTCCGATAGCTGTGTGCTACATGGCCCTTATTCTTTTGATGAATTTCGGCCGAGAGTATAGTCCGCGCAGCCAGCTTTTTGGGCAGGTGCTAGCCTTGCCAATGTTGGAACTGGGGCTCTGAGTTATTTCCGAGGTTTACTTCCACTGCAGAACAATGACTCCTGAGCGCCAGGATATTCGAGAACACTTCCGTCAGACTTTCTACGATTCTTTCCTAGTGGTTGTCGTCGCAGCTTGTCTTGGTGCTTCCGGCGCGCACCTTGCTCGCAGCTACTTCCCATCAGTCATTTTACGTGTTCCCGAGACGCCGGATATCATGCGAAGGCTTCGAGCAATCCGGAAGATTGCACACGACACCATTGAGGCTATGAAGACGATCGACAGGTTGATTAAGGAAATCGACCGGGCTGTCAAGAATGCGAAGAGCATCCTGCCATCTAGATACGACATCCATGATTGGTACCAAAGAGTCCTGCACAGAATCGAGGAAGTTGTATATGGAATCCGTCAGAGAATTTACCGGTATTTGAATATTTTCAACATAGTCGGAGCAGTGAACAACATTGGCAATGCCATAAACTGGCTGGGGAACAATGCGCGGATTTGATCGTTGTGGATATAGGCTCGTGAACAAGTAATAGTGGGTATAAACGTGTATATGGACCAGTTCACATGGATGAGTCTTACTGTCCGGGCGGATAACTGCCATATTAAGTCTAATAGTTAGATTTTCACTAATAACTTTGATCACTATCATCACTATCGTTCATGTCGTCTCTACCATCATTATCGTTACTATCCACGTCGTTGTTATCCCTACTAACGTTCATGAACACACACTACATGCCCGGATAGCCACGAATATCCGCCCGCAGAGCAAAACTCATATGGATTGTGATTATTGCTAGGTCTATCTACCTGTGTGGACCAGTGAGAGGACGTGAAGATGCTCATTAACGGACGTTTTGTAAATCGGTCGGGATCTAATACAAGGAAGAAAGCCAAAGTTTATCAAGCACCATTTCCATAGAACCTCACTATCACACCGCCTGAATGCCCTGACCTTACGGTAGAAACGTTATATTTCTGTTCTGAGGTACTCTCTCAAGGTATACATACACATAAGACTGCGTGCGCCCTATGCTAGTCATACGCGTAACACAGTTGACCACCTGACGTGCTCAGGTAGTCTTCGACTTTCCCATCGCTGACGAGACCACCCATTGGAAGGACATCTTTGGAATGAGATTCCATGTTCTCATGATGCTCCCCAAGAAAATTTTCCGAAGGTCCGAAATACTCTTTCAAGCGGCCCTTGGGATCGTTGTTCTGCCACAACCACCATAGTCGGTCAACCTGTGCGTGGTGCAAAAAGAATACCGGGTCTATCAAAATCATGTTAGATAACGACGACGATTATCGAGGACTTTATCAATGAGACATTGATTACAAGAAACAGACGTACCATTGGTCGCTGTGAAGTTGAGCCATTCGCCCCTGATGAACATTGGGATAGCGTTGTGGGCGCCAGCCTCGAACCTTTTGAAGAAAGAGCTGTAATCGGCTGCGTTCAAGGTCTCATTCACATACTCAGGGGAGATACGATCGTAGATCTTGAGATATAAAACCTCGTCCTCGGCATCTTCCACAGAATAGAGATCTCTGAACCACCGAGATAGGCAGTGCGGCTCCATTTCGGCAATGCCCTTTTCAGGAAGGTGTCTCCAGGCATAGCTTCTACCTGCAAATGGTCCCTTTTCAACGCAGTGATCTCCCTCAGAGCTACCATTTAGTCCAAAGCCGAGTTCAGAATCCCATACAGGAGACTGGCTTAGGTCTCTTGAGTCCAACACCCAATTCCAGTAAGGTTGCACACCATCGTATTGACACTTCTGGCGCAGCGTTTGCTCGTAGGTATACACGAACATTCTATGCCATGGTAAGAAGGCAGCCGCGTAGTGCGAGGAACCACCTGCCGTAATGTGGGCGTATGTGAAGTCGTCAAAATGCGATGTTTGGCTGTCAAAGATAGATGGTAAGTCCATAAGACAATTCACTGCCGAGATGTAAGATTTCTTCTCGGCAGCGCTGAGAGTCCTCCACTCTCGGCGGACAGATGGCATTACACAACGAGTTTCAGAACGACCAAAAAGCTCGAATGCCATCCAACAACTCAGTGCGATGAAAAGAGACAGGCAGGCCAGCGTCAAGAAATACTTGATGTAGACCTTCTCAAGCAGCGTGCCGCGCGTGCTCCACCGGGTGTTTCGTCTACACTTAGTCAGTCAGATGCTCACAGTACTAGACGCACCGCACAACGTGAATAAAGTTCATCTTTGGACTCTGACCTCGTGGGCTGAAGCGATTTGGCCTCTTCGTTGTCGCCTTCTTGCTCCTGTTGTGGCACCGGGTCATACCACGATCCAGCGATCTGCAATCGATCGCGAAACTGTCGCAACTTCGACAACACCATTGCCGCTGATGTTGAAAACAAATACAGTTAGATAATGGTATGTGGCTCTCATTCGTGATCCGAAAGACACAGAGAAAAAGGCTTCGAATCGAACCTGCGAGCCAAGCTATTTGGTGCTCATCCTTCTATCCGGGCGAGATGTGATTTTGATGCCGTATGCCTTATGCAATAAACCTTGTCTGTACGGATACTTCGGTCACCTGTGCCAAGAAAGTCCGCATCTCTGCATTTATCATACCTTCCTCTTGAGTTGCTAACACCACGTTGAGTTGTCAATTTGAGTTACTTACCGGTCATAAACAATGCCCGTGACCTCCGAAACCGAGACCGACGCTGCGGAGATTGACACTAGCCATCTGCAAAGAGTTGGAGTTGCCATTATCATCAGTCACCATGGTATGGTCGTGAATCTGTGATGTATGGCTTCTTGAATGTGACTTTGATCGGCATTTCCAAAAATTCCCGCGATGCTCGTTTGTGAAGCTACCTGTGGACTTAAAAGGCTCTCTCATTTCTTCCGTTTTCTTTCCCCTAAGCCTCCAAAATCATCCACCATTCCAGTCACTTGAAGTTTTGTTCTCGTCCGAAATGGCACCCCTTAGCCCTAAAGCCCTTTGCCTTGGCCTGTTGTTGGCCATTCCAGTCTTCTCAATTCCGGGTCAGTTCTTTTACTCCTAGTTGTCACGAGGCATTCTCTGAGAATCCCCTTCGGCTGACCATATGACGGGTGATAGTCCAGCACAGTGACTTGGGAGTTGCAGAAGCTGCGAAGACCAAGAGGCTTCTAGGATACACCTATCAAGCCCTGGATGGCGACGCTACTGAGAAAAGTGCCGCGGCCAACGACAAGATCAAACGGCTTCTAGGATACACTTATCAAGCTCTGGATGGGGAAGATACCCAGACTGATGAAGCAACCAAAGAAAAGGCTAAGCGCCTGTTGGGGTACACCTACCAGGCTCTTGATGAAGAAGACTCTCAGACGGATGCAGCAACCAAAGAGAACGTCAAGCGTCTTTTAGGGTATACCTACCAGGCGCTTGATGGCGAGGACACTGAGAAGGATGCCGCGACTAAGGACAAGGCTAAGCGGCTTCTGGGATACACTTATCAGGCGCTCGACGGTGACGCAAACGAGTCCGACTCGGCGAAGGTCGAAACCGAGTGAGCCGCGTGCGGAATACAGTTCATTATGCATCAGTAGTGAAGTACTTGGAAGCACTCGCGGACAAAAAAGTGGTAAATTCTAGCCACCTTAGACAAGAATTGATAGCCTTTACCTATTCAATTTGCCACGCCAGTCTTTGAAATACTAACGTGCTTCGTGTTTGGAGCGTGTTGATACAAGCTTGATCGATTTACGCGGCGTCAGTCTTACTTGAAACAGCGTAAACAGGCGAGGAGGTAGGCGAGGCGTAAGCTGGGTGAGTTAAGTCTGTATTTAGTGACGGAAATTCCAGTCACTGTTGCATTCTGAATGGGTATACCTTGCTTCCCATTGCAAATTACTTATCTTGTGGGAGTGCTCTCTGAGGAGTGATGGAATCGGGCGATTCACAGTCATCCTTAGTCGGAGGATGAATTCCGCCAGCAGCGAAACATCTGCCATTACGCTAGGTAGTGAAAGGCCGATAAGACGGAAACATAGGAAGGGGAAGCGGTCCTCCAAGGAAATAAAGTTACTTAAGCTCGCTTTCGGTTTTGCGGGTTTGTCCCGTCCAGTCTACCCCCAATTTGCTCTCAGACCCGTTGTTTAAGCACACGACTTGCAACTTGGCAGCATCTCAGTTCCACAATTATCAGTCCTCGTTTTGCGGGTATCTCCTGCGGGGTTTCATTTTACAAAGTCAAGCATTCAATACGCAAATCTTGTAAACTGTCAAACTTTTGTGTGCAAGAACAGTCTTGAACAAGATATGGAATCCTCATCCACATCCATCATAAGTGGGAGTTGATGAGACTCTTGGACTTCATCATATGTTGGGTATAGAAGCGAGTTTTATTGATATGACACACTATGTTTGATGTAGATATTTGCGGCTTCCATGAAAGGCGAGGAGTCTTCTACGACAGGAGCTACAATATCTATAGGTGAATCACAGCCCCGCATGGTCAGAAATAAGACTAAATGCTGCCGGGTGGTTGATCAAATCTTGGAACTCTCCTTTCCGACGCAAACTGACGAATCTTCTCAAAGTCTCGACACGTGTGCTGCGTCATGAAGTCAGGCTCCGGCAGTGTGCTTGGGTCATTCGGATCCGGAATAACATGATCATTGCCAGGCCTGATGTTGCCCGTCAAAGGCGTCACATCCGCCCTGCACATGATGGACAACCTGAAAGATTCTATGCAGTGATCTAACCCGACGTGAGCTTCTGAGGAAGACTGAATGGCAAGTTGTGGTTTCTTAAGGCTCACCTATGTGCTCCCGATAGTAAACATGCCTCCAGGCAGGATCATCCTCGTGACCAGGAGGGGCGAGTTCGTAATGATCAGGCCAGGTATACTTTCGAAAGATGTTCTATGTTTATCGTGCGATGTCAATCGAGAGTTAAGATCAGAATGAATAGGACGGATTATATTTCTTACCAAACAATGAAGTTGATGAAAAACCTCGAATATGTATTTGACACCGTTTGGGTCCTGGTCGTAACTGTAACCCCAGGCTTTGTCCATAACTTCAGACTTGTTAATCCGACGAAGGTCTTCTCGGTCCATTCGCATCAAGTATAAGTCCTGGTCGGAAATCAGATCCCAAGCGTCGTCTAGCTCTCTGCTCGGAGGACCACGATAGGGCGACGGCGCTCTGAAGTCGGATGGAAACATTGTCTGGTAGTAGTTGACGGCTTCCAAGCCAGGCGCTAGCGGACTGTTTAGCAAAAATTGCCTTGAATATCATCATATGCAGTTGAAGCACACAAATTGGGAGACATTAGACTTACACCAGGGAGAAAGGCGCTTTCCACAGTCCTCCAGACTTATGGAGGCTCGCCCAACAAAGAAGGCCGCGACTCCAACCAACAAAAAAGACAAAAGCGTCAGTGCAAGTACTCCTCGGCGCAGAAACTCCTTGGTCAAACGGCGAAAATTCGATTGTAACTCTATAGGCGAACGGCCGCCGAGCAAGCCAGCATTTTCCTCGAGAGATCCAGCATCTGACGTGAGTGGGGTGTAATCACAATTCTTACGCTTTTCCATCGTTTCGAAAATGTCGCAAGCTGCACACAGAAAAGTGATTGAGAAAGGATTCTGGGTCTATGAAGAGATGATGGGCACTTTTACAAAATGACAGGATGACGAATTTCATCCCAGGTACACATAAGTGAAAGGCCCAGCCGTATCTGAATCTCCATCTGGAGCAGACCGATCGGAAAGTTCAAGAGTCCGTGTTTCCAGCAGGGAACCACCCGACCGCCTCGGAACTCCGCAGTGTCCCCATCGTCGTTGTAACATTGGACGTAGAAAACAAAATAAATTAATCTGCATATGCTTGATCGTATCTCGTAACTATGCAACTTGCGGATAAATGAATAATACTGATAGAACAGCCACAGGAAATTCGTTGCGCTGTCCCTACATTTTCCTACGTTGAGTGTCAAGCCATTTCATTTTCCTCGTTATGAACACTAACGAGCTCTTTCTTCAGCGGCGCCGAGGCCATCGATGCAAATGAAAGACGACCTCAGCGATGGGATGCCGGCGCATGGCCGAAGTTCATCGGAGATGCCGTTGCTTCTGTCACCCCAAGATACTCCAGCTGCCGCACTCAAGCCCAGGTTGTGCAAATTCTCAAGTCAGACCGGCCGACTCGAGGTTATCATTGTGTTGCTTGTCTTTCTCATGATTCTCCAATCTGTCTTTTTGTGGAAAGGATCCTACTGCTTTGGCGAATCGAAGGGAGCACCGGATCATTCATGCAGCAACCAAGCCAATTCCCCCGTTCCAGAGTGTAAGAGAAAAACAACCAGACTTTCTCACTACCATATGCTCTGCATCACTGACAAACCGAGCGATGAACCATAGTCCGCACCAAAACCCAGGAATTTTACAACACCACGTCGGAATACGGAATTTGGAAAGTTCCATGGACGGAAGCCGAATGGATGCAATGGTACAAAAATTGGGAAGCTCTTTACCCTCCAGGGCGAGGCATGGTAAAAGTCGTCGACCCCGGGCAATATGCAGGCATCCCACCACCGATGGACGATTTTGAAGGCAAAGAGCCTCCTGCAGATGGCGGCTACCGTTATGAGCTCGCGATAACTCATCAGCTACATTGTCTGGTATTTCTGCCCCTGGTTAGTCGGTGTATTTCATGCGGCACAATGCTGAGAATGCTTTAGTGGGTTATGCAACGCTACTTTTACGAAATCCAAGCGGGCCTTCGACGCGGCGATCACTGGTCTACCTTTTTTCATATCAATCACTGTACAGATTACCTTCGCTGGAGCCTGCTGTGCAAGGCAGATACGACACTCGAGGGTTGGGATGAAGAACAGCTCAATAATCCCAACCCTCATCCCCGTCATCGTGGGCCTTCAGGACTGCATGCTCCACATCAATGCACCGATTACAAACAGGTTTATAGTTGGATGGAAAAAAACAGATGGTATGACTTGAAGAGCATGGACAATGACATTCCAGAAAACTCCACCTATCAAGACTGGACAACAATTTGGGAGAGGACCCGAGAATGGATGGAATCTTGAGCGTCAAACTAGTACATCATGTCAAAGAAAGGGACGAGAACATGGAAACTTGTGTAGGGTTATGCTCACACGATGTGACTCCATTTGATGAAGTAACTGTCTCGTACGTCTTGATAATTGTTGATTCTCTTTCATCGTCTTTGCGAAGAGTTTAAGCTTGGAGCTTTTCGAAATGTGGTAGATCATGCAGGCGAAGAGAGATGCCAGTTATAATTGCCCATAGAAAGAATCATGTCTCTATCCAGAATCAGTACCGGGAGGTAAAGCGTATTATCAAAAACTGCCCAGTATGGGTGTAAGATGGTTGCTTTCCATTCTTTCACTCCGTTCGTCTCAATATACAGTGAGTCAGACTGCACATGTAAGCCATGGCCAATAAACAGGAATGACTCCAGATGAGTGAACCAATTATACAGCATTACCCTTGGTGCCTTGGTTGGGAAGAGAGCTAAGTCGGAGGCTCGAGGCTGTGCGGCTCGAGGCTGCGTAGAAGTCGCCCAGAATGAATAGCGACTTTCCTCGACGTAATGACTGACATTTGAACCGTTCTTCATAGCCTTCGGTATCAATCAATCATAACTTCTCCGGATTGCAGGGTTGAAATAACAGTGCTGGATTGCTCACATCGATTTTGTATCAATTCTGGGACGAACCGTTAGCCCGAGCAAGTAGAAGATTGATGCGCATGAGCCAGCGGAATTTTGAGATTACAGGTCAACTGCCACACGATCTTTTGAAAATTTGCGGACATTCTTGCGAGTGTTGAGTCTCGAGAAGCAAGAATGGCCAAGACTCTGCTGACAGCAAAGAGACTGGCCCAGTCGAGTGGAGAAGTAGTTCAGGCAGGCTACATCTTCGAAGTGATTCGACAAGCTATCGCCCCAAAGGGCGTGGCCAGATTCGAAAGTCAATTAGAAAAGCTAGAGTAGTCGTCAGTTATTGGTGGATGATAAGGGAATGCGTCTAAATCCAGAGGGGAGCGTTTCCTAGCAATTGACAATACAGTATTCTATGTAACACCTGCTCAATACGTGCAAGACGACTGGGTTGACTTCATGATCAATCTCACTCGTAGCTTGGCCATATTAACTACAAGTAAGCAAATAGTCAGACCAGTGAATCACATACAGAGTGCTGAAGCAAAAATTGGGTGCCATAGAGTGAAACCAGCGTGTCTATGTGGAATTTGAAAGGCACTAGCTATGGAGAATCGTTCCTCTCAAAAGGCGAAGTGATACATGATTGAAACCCAAACACACTGATCCCTTAGCAGCTGCCGGCGTTGGTGGCCTGGGCAGACCACCAGTTGTCAGGGCGGACGACGTAAGGCAAGCCAGTGTCGCCGTGAGCACAGCTGCAGATGTACTTGAAGTGGTATCCTTCGCCGTCGAATCCACCAGTCAGGGGGTCGGCGCCCTGAGCTCCGATACCCTTGCAGGCAGACTCGAGAGCGTCGTGAACCTGCTGACGCTGGCTGTCCAGAGTCTTATCCCCAAAGATGACGTTGCCCTCAAAGGCAACGCGAATGGGCCTTCCGCGGGCGGCAGCGGCGATGTTCGCGGCAAGAAGAGCGATGGCAAGGTAGTACTCTGGAGACTGATTAGATTGAAGTGCTTGAGTTGGCCAAGAAAGAAGATCTTGAGGCAATACTTACGCATTTTGAATGTTGTTGGGAAAGATAGGAGGAGAGAGTGACAAGTGGTGTAAGTTGTGAAGTGGAACGAGAGACTTTTAGAAGCTAATGAGTGTGGAAGTAATGTTCTTGTTGTGTGACGCAGAAGAAGGTATTCCTCATTTCTGTGCGGAAGATAGCAGTCTTTATAGCTGAAAATATGTTGCCAGTGATGGGTTGATACACGGGTTCTGTCTCAGTGCTCTGGTCGACGACGAAGCAACCGGGGACTTACTATTCGGAAAACTTCATTTGTCACAACTTTCTCTTAATTCTGCCTCCCAATTTCTGTCATTATGCCAAACAGAAAGTATAACGCAGTCTGGCCGAGAGCTGATTGTAGCGGATACCACTCGACCGCACTGTATTCGGCGACGACTAAGTTGAGAACGGATTAGTCTATTCGTGTCATCCGAACTCAAAGTATGAGTCTAAACCGCAAAGCTTGCGAGCCCCTTTCTTTTTTTCTCTATCCTACCTGTCTTCGCCGTTGGGGTCCATGAAGTTGCCGGTCAAAGTGGAGATGGCGTGAATGTTATTCCCAGTAGAAAAGTGAAACTGTAGTCGGAGAAGCCCGTAATCACGGGTCTCCATGGTATCATTTGTGATTTATTAGGCTTTATCTGCCTTGTGTAATCATCGGCGAAAGCTTAAGACCCTGTGGATCGGCCTTTTGTAATCATTGGCAAAAGCTTAAGTTGTTGTCAATCTGTCTTCAGACGGAATTTATCAGATTTCCAGTTTTCCGTTAAGATTTGTCTGCCCTACGTTGATTTGATCAAGGTTTGCGGTACTGTTCGAGCCGCAGCAATACGGTGGCGCCTGGGCCTCTTCCTGGTGCTTGTTTGTAGTTCCAGGCCCGGACACGCCGCATGGAAATTGGACACCGTCTTTGCCAAGACAAATGATGTAGAACAGGCATGATACTCCTGTTAAAAGTCCACGGTAGGCTATTGCTTTGTTCATTGTCCACTTTCAATGGCAAAAGTTAGCAGTAACAGTACAGGCAATAGTGCGAAGGCTGTACCAGTCATGATCCGATGTTGCAGAGGCTGATGAACGCTTCTAGAAGTATGACCCACTTGCGGTAGTTGTGGGATGCTTGTTCATCTCAAATTGTGGAGTATAATATGCTCTAGTAAGTAAGTTCAGGCTATTCTACGCCGTTTAGACTTTCCCTTACCGCGATACATACCGACGCCGGGATACGCGGGATCATGAGATTGTACGAGCCGTTAGTAGAGTCGCAAGTAGACTACACCGCAAGGCGTGGAATGGTGGAGCTGAGCGGAGGAGATCAATAGGTTCTCCTCGTTCTCGGTAAGTTCCATAGCTGACGGAACTTGAGAAAATATGAGGCTCTTTGTACCGTAGTCCACTTACACTGGATGGGATATAAAATGCATGGCTTGCCCTCTTTTCAAACGATATCAGACCATCCAACAACCCAGACATCTCACAGTCATTCTTTCTTACAAATCACATTCACTCACTCATTCATTCACTCACTCAATCAGCTATCAAAATGATTGCTCGTATTTCTACTATCGTTTCCGTCGCTATCACGGCGTTGAGCCTCGGTGCTCAAGCTGCCGCCGTCAACGACGTCTCTCCGGCCCTGAGCAACCCTTTGGAGGCCCGCGCTGGACTCTGCTGCGCGCTCGCCGTTGACAACAGAATCCTCCAGACTGTCTGTCAGTACATGTACGAGAACTGCGGCGGCTGGGGCAACTGCGTCCAGGGCAACGACAACCAGTGGTGCCGCCACTGCATTGTCAACCACCCCGAGGACGAGGCTTGCCTGAAGCTTACCTGGCCTCCCGTTGACCCTGCCCCTGTTGGCAAGCGTGATGAGATCGATGCCACCATGGCTCCTGCTGAGCGTGACGTCTCCAAGGAAACGTAAGTGAACCAGTGCGCGTGGTTATGACGCCTGCTAATCACATTCGCAGCTACACCGGATCTAAGGATGTGCAGAAGCGCGCCCTTCACACCGACCACATTCAGACCCAGGCCCTTGTCAACCAGGCTCAGTCCTATGCCAGAACCTTCGGTCTCATTACCATCCGCATCATCGTCAGCGCTGTCAACGTCGTCACCTACAGCATCCAGAACGCCGGAGTTCAGCAGGCTGCTTGGGAGATTCTCGACTTGGCTACCGGCTGGCACGTCAACGGCAACGTTGAGGGCGGTGAGGTTATTGGAGGACACGCCCCCAGCCAGGTCCTGGCCAAGGGTGGAGACAACTTTGAGTTGGACTTCATCACCAACACCGGTGGTGCTTAAAGGACTTTCTGGTCCTGCTGGCTCCCGCAAAGAAACCCACGCGTTCCGAAGCAAACTCGGGCGAGGACGGAAGAATCATGTCGCATTGGTGACCTTTCATAGCCGCTGGTTGAGATTGCTGGGATTTCCTTTGTCTAGTACTACAAGGTACATGTAGCCTCCACTCGGGGTCACTATGCCTCCTCAATTCAATAAACATGGTGATCAAGATTGCTTTTTACAATGCGTGACAAGAACAGTCCCCCTAGTAAGCTCGGTCTATTATATCAAGGTAAAGTCCTTAGACGCGCACCCGCCCCCGGCAATGGGTCTGAGATCTCGAACATGCCCTGGACAGAAGTGAACCTCCAGTAAACAAAGTCCGTTCCATTGTGCTAGTGATCATATTAAAAGGGAAGTAACTTAAGGTACCATATCCAAGCGGATGTTTCTAATTAGGCGGGGAACTACCTATACTAGGTCTCATAATTGGTTTTACTTTAATTTTTTGTATTATCTCTGTTATCCCCGTCGTCTCCGTCGTCCCTGTCCCTGTTGTCCACGTCATTATCGTCGTTATCGTCGTTCCTATTGTTGTCTATGCCCACAACCCGCCTATATAGCAAAGCTCATGAACTTGTGACTATTTCTTCTTCGATAGGATGCAAAGAGCAAAAATGCACATCCTGTAATACCATACTATTCGAATCAGCACTCGCGGAAGTAGATAGTCGAAGATCGCCTGGTTCAGCCTGGTTAGGGAACCCATATGGCAATGCGCAGTCGCCCCCTCTTCCTCCGTAAACTGTTCAGACTCCTTCTCGCATAGCAGCCTGTCGAACAACGCTTTTAGTTGACCTTTCAAGAAATGGTCCTCCAGCGCATCCAAAACCAGCAACGGTGTGTTGATGTTGTCAACTAAGCCCTCCAGCGTGTATACTTTCACACAGCGCCTCACCTCGACCGGAGAGTGAACACCAAATGCCCACATTTCGTTCTTAATAACCCATTTGAAGCCCGTGTCCCAACGCATCATCTGGTACATGAGTGCATTCATCGTGATATCCCAGCCATTCTGGATCAAGAATTTGCCAAGGGCAGGGTTTTGGATATGAAAAGCACTGCCAAAGTCGTACACTCCGTCGTTGACGATGGCAGCCGCACACCGATGCTCGAAGCATAAGGCACGTCCGACCAGGTAGCCTCCCATACAGATTCATACCCATGTGGAAGAGTTTGTCTTTGATGACTATGGGCTGGTCAAGGGCGAAGTCGACCACTGGGGTAATTACCGTCTTCCAGTCATTTCTGAAGAACAGACGCTGCTCTCTCAAAGCCTCCCCTTATCCCGGCCCATCAAAGAAAATGGTATTGAAGCCCTGATCAAGAGCCGCCTGACCGTTCATGCAGAGGACCTCTTCCCTGGTAGAATCGAAGCCACCGTTGAGCATGATAGTAGTGGGTCTCGGGTTTTTGCTTTTGTCCGGTTGCATGATGGTTGCCGGCAGTGCTGTTCCTTCGTACTGTATCTTAATTATCTCCGTCCGGTACGGCATGAGTTCGGTAGCCAAGTAAACCACCTCTGTACTCAAACTCATGAGCTCATTGGATATATTTGTCCTCGGACACGTTGTCTCTTCGGTAGAATTCGGCCGTTCTGTAATAGTTCGAAGCGTGCAGAAACGGAGACTGTGCACCGCGTCGGTTGTTCTTGGTCAAGCTCGTCTTTGCAGTTTCAACAGCGTGGTCGCCGGCTGACTTTCATTCTCTCAGCCAGCTGTCTTCGTCTTTTGAGGGAATGCGAGAGCAAATGGAAATAGCTTCAGCTAGCTTTGCACCGCCGCATTGAGCGTAGCTGGCAGCTCGAAGAGCTTTATAGGCAAAAGACTCGTTGTCATGGAAGAAGAATTTGTATAGAGGTGCCATAATAAGCGGTGATGAGATTTGGGTTGCCGAGAAGAGTGTTCTTCATTCAAAGTCAACAAGTACTCACGCGATTTGCACTTTTATGGTGTTTGGCGCGAACTTACAAGAAGCTGGTCTTGGAACTGGCAGGGGTGACGTCCGCTCCATCTCCGTCTCCCATTCCCGCTCTTACCTCCGTCTCCGTCTCCGCTTTAGCGCCCTCTCTTGCCGGCCATCGCATCCGAACAACGATCTACGTCAAGGATTACATACCTGAACATAGCTTAGTAATTCTATATTGTGACTGGCGCGGAAATATGCCCCGGAGCAACGGAAAACTGCGCGAATGCTCGTCAAAATTAATTCAAGGAAATCGAAACCCGACAACTTCGCGATTGAGCCATACTGTGCCCCAAAACATGGAAACAATGCTGTGCTAACCAGCTCAAACAACACTTTCGGCGGATCCTAGACAGGATTCCTATACCAGATGTTTCGAAAACGTTACTTTACCAAATCATACAAGCTAATATGTCACCGGAAGAAGGCCAATTTTTGGTCGATTGGGACGACGGCGATAACGACCCATTATGCCCAAGAAGTTACGGCAAGCTGAGAAAATGGTTGATCACTGTGGTGGTTTCGGTCATGGGTCTTTGCGTGTAAGATCTATAAGAAGCTTGTTCCCCGTGACTCTGTGCGACTGCTGACATTGATAAAGTACCTGTGCGAGTTCCATATACACGTCAACATACGCCAACTTGGAAGCCGAATTTCACAACTCTAGAATCGTATCGACTCTAGGATTGTCAACCTTCGTCCTCGGCCTTGCGTTAGGGCCGATGATGTTCAGTCCCCTGAGCGAATTCTACGGGCGAAGGCCAATCTATCTCGTCTCGTCCACCTGCCACCTACTTTTCTTGATTCCTCAAGCGACAGCGAAGGACATCGTCACACTAGTCGTTCTGCGCTTCTTGGACGGCTTCTCAGGTAGTGCGTTCCAAGCTGTATCCGCGGGTACGGTCCGCGACTTGTTTTCAAACGACGAATTGCAGGCGCCTATGCTTTTGTTCTCGATTTGTCCGTTCATCGGACCCAGCCTGGGACCTTTGGTCGGCGGGTTCATCAACTACTACACTGGATGGCGCTGGACCTTTTACGTGCTGATAATCTGGTCCTTCGTGCTAGAGTTGGGCATTGTCTTTCTTGTTCCGGAGACGTACCGTAAGATTCACTTTCCACTCTTGAAAGCGGCGCGACTGACACACTGCGCGATAGATCCCATACTCTTGAGAAATAAGGCCCGCAAGCTTCGTAAAGAAACCGGGGATGCCCGGTGGAGAGCAGCTTCAGAGACGCATTCCAAATCTGTGCTTCGGGCAGTCGGACTCTCACTCTTGCGACCCATTCAGCTTCTGGTATTTGAGCCAATGTGTTTGTCTCTATGCCTCTTCTCGGCATTGCTCCTTGGCATACTCTACCTCTTCTTCGGCGCTTTCCCCCTTGTATTCAGGGAAACCTACGACTTCAACCTGTACCAGATTGGGCTCAGCTTTTTGGGTATCCTGGTCGGTATGCTGCTGGGCCTTGCCACTGATCCGGTGTGGTCTAGAGTCAGGGTACGACTCATCTTGAAGAACAAAGGCCAGAGTGAAAATGCGGACTGCAGCGAGCCTGAGTTCCGACTTCCACCCGCAATGTTTGGCTCTGTCCTTGTGCCTGCGGGTATTTTCATGTTTGGCTGGTCGATGTATCCTTGGGTGCACTGGATAGTTCCCATTATTGGGACGGCATTATTCGGGGCCGGGTGAGTTCTTCGTCGCATGTTTGTTAGTGAACGATGGTGTCTAATACGACGGTATACTGCAGCAACATTCTGCTTTTCACTGGAATCTGGACCTTCCTCGTAAGTAGCACACCGCAGGAAATGCAATGTGTAAAAGAAAGTGGCTAATGGCTGAGAATAGGTGGAGGCATATCCCAGGTATGCTGCCAGTGCGCTCGCTGCCAATTCTTTCGTCCGCTGCACTGCGGCCGGTAAGTAAACCCCTTGACGAACTCAACAGCTTCGATACATAGCAGAGCTAATACTCTGACAGCTGCGTTTCCCCTGTTTGGCAACCAGATGTATGTCAGCCTCGGGTTTCAGTGGGCGTCATCCCTGCTAGGCTTCTTGGCAACGGGAATGATGGTGTTTCCTTATTTGTTCTTCAGATATGGAAAGGCTATCCGAAGAAGGAGCAAATTTGCAGATGCCTCAAGCTCGTTTTGAAGCGTTTCCCTACATCATCATGGCATGAAAATGAAGTCTCAAGCAAGATTAGACGGAAAAGCTATAGATATGATAACAACCTATACATGTATAAAGGCCGATGACTCCGAGAATACATTGCAAGGGATGAGACTTTGAGAGAGTATTGCAAGGGGCAGCTCATGTCTCAATGATAGAGAGACTAAAGGGCCAAAGTCGAGTTCACTAGACCTCGTTAGAACGTGATAGAGATAGTTTTGACTATTCTTGGAACCTCTTTAAATACACCCCTCTCGTTGCATTCGCCATCGATGATGAAGAACCCCGGCCCAAACTAGACAGGCTTTTGGCTTCTTCCCTCAATATGTTGGCAAGTTTTATTGCAATTTGAACTTCGCCATCAGCTGAGAAAAGCATCCCTAGGCTGATGCATTGTTTAGACATGACCCTATTTCCTAACTCAGAGTCAGAATACGCAAAGAATCATAGAACCCTTTAAGAACAAATGAGCTTGACTCTCGAGAGACTGCCTACAGAACCAAAATCACCAGTCTAGTGGTGGCTCTCACAAGTTGGGTAGCTAAACCTGGTCCTCAAAGGATTCATTGGCTCGTTGCATCGTAAACGCCACCAATGCCACCATCATATAGTTGTCCCGACATCACGATGCATTGAAGAAACTGAACCAGAATGATCTTTGATGCCTCAACTACCCCACATGTCCAAGTATCAACTTCCGAAACGGATCCTGACTGGTCTCGTGGCTCAGCACCTCTCCCGCGGGGAATCTAATCCGTATTGAACGAGCAGTGCAGTGACTTCAAAGACAAATTCACTGCGCGTTCCACAAACTAGCCTTTTACTTCAGGTTTCAGAAGACAGGGTTTCGTACCAAGTTGACGATAGAAGGCAGTGTCTATCGTGTGCATCACAACCAATCTCAACACCCTCCTGGAATCATGTTGCCTTCTTCCTGTTTCGTTAGTGTATTATTCCATCCAGATACGAAAACAACAGGTGGAAGCATCAAACCAAGAATGACTTCAGCGACGTCGGACTACTTGGAGCTATTCCACAACGACAGTAGGTGGACAGCCAGACTCCCACGAGCCAAGACAATATAACGATCCGATGGTGCTATCATTGCAAGGTTGATAAGAGATTCGAAACTATTCCTTTATAAATTATAAGAGCTTGGGAAGTCTGTTCCTCAACAGCCTCGTGCAAGGACTCCCAAGATCGCCGCCGCTGCTGTTGAAGAAAACAAGCCCAAAGGCACAAGCCTCCTCCACAGATATAAATTCGGAAGATCTCTGACTCTTCTAATGGTCTTAGCGAAAAGACAGATCAGTGCCTTTTCGTTTTCGCCTGCGCCTTGAGAAGTGTAAGCGAAGGCTCTCTACCGCGCCCGTCGTGCTGCTGGCCAAGGCGAAAAGAAACCATCCAGGCAAACTGCGCCAAATCATATCACCGTTATCCATTCCTTTCTACGTTCTATTCTCCCCGAATACAACAGTAGCAATAGAGAGAAACACAACGCAAGGAATACTTGCACTCCAAGCCAACTCTTGCTTCCCGAGCATGGGTAAAGTGGCAAGATTCAAGAATTTCCGCCCTTCCTTACTTGCCAAAACCTGTCGATATATTTGCGCTGCAGAGTGAACTTGGAACAAGAACAACGCTTATGAACCAAAGCCCTGGCATACAATCAATCGAGTCTGGAACGTCGCTGCTGATAGTGACAGGGATAATGGGGACGGTATGGTGATGCTTGATAAAATGCATAGTTTAGCTAATCTATCATGAGGGTTCAAGCACATAACTCTCCGTGACCGAGACATGCTGCAAGCAACCCGCTCTCGTCGCCAAAAGCTCTATATCGAAGTTTGTGAGACGGCAAGAAGATTACCAATCACGAAGCAATGAGCCATGTATGGCGAGCAACAACCGCGAAAGCTAATACAAACTCGTGCTTTTCAACGGCACTACGGAGCAGCCAACACAACTACTGAAGCGAATCAAAGGTTACTGTCCGCGACCCCGTCAACTGGAGGCAACAGAGCCCCTGTAAGAGTTGACAATTACATGCCGTAAACATGCTCCATGGCTATCAACGTGGTGACCCGGGCGTGATCCGACTGGCCCGTCTTGGGATCACACACGTGGCGCAACAATGAGCCCAGATGCCTGCCGCCGAGACTGAAAATCGTAAAACATAATTGCTTTTTGTCTCGGTCACAGTCCAGGACCAGGTCCTCCTGAGGGTTCCTCAACCTTGAACAATGCCTGTGATGAATGTTTAGAGGTTCCGAGGATTGGGAGTAGCTATATCAAAAGCGACCAAATCTAATTCGAGTTACATGGCATTCGGCAGCTCACCTAGGTTCAAGGATCTCGCGCCCGGTGAGCTGGTTCCTGGGAATGAGACGTCCAGAATGGAAAGCGAGGCGGCGGTATGGGCTCCGGAGCGCGACCACATGGCGGATCCCCGGCTTCTCCTTGGATGATCCAAAGAGGTCAATGCAGCCCTGTGCGGCCCCTCCGAGTCGAGTGATCGTCCTGTGTGGAACGGGGCAAGGGGAAAAGGAGGCAAGTCGAGTCTTCGGTTGCCGGCACATGTGGTCGTATAATTGGGATGGAGAGTTCCACGACATGACGCCTTCGTCACCGAGAGCATGGATTCGGCAAAGGCTCAATTTGACGTTTTTGCGGTGAGTGCAAGGTGTGCCCCCAGGTTTCAGAACGATCGCCAGGGGCAGTGAGATTCAGGAACGGTGGCGGCATTGAACCAGCTCCGCCATGCCGGCAGTCCGGGGAAGGAGACACGCTTTCCGGCAGAGCCTCCAAGCTAGTAGACTAGGTTTTGTTTCCTAACTCGTGAGCCCTGTTGAATATTGCGAATGTCTATCCAGGAACGAATGAGGCCTGCACGACGCAGGGGTTGAGCAAGCTCGGAACACATGGGTTTGAACCTACGGAGGAAAAGCAATGCGGCCTTTGAAATGTGATGAGCTGTCAATAAAACAAAAAGAAAGAGTCCACGACACGGTAAAACTCGAGGTAAAAATCGATGAGAGAGAAATGAACCGGCCCGGGCGATGCTATGACGCCCCGGGGTGGATTTCGCGCCACGGCTTGTCAATACGCCAGAAGCACGCCATATTGTCAAGAATCAAGGGCGAGTCGGCGGGTGATAGATTTAGAGACGATACATCAGACTGATGAGTGAGCCGTCGTTGTGGATAGTCTGCAGAAGGATCTTGTGCCCGGTCTATTTGACCGACGACACAGATTCGCGCGGGTCCCAGAGATGTAGCACACTGCATCGCATGCAGACGCATCCAACAAGTCTTGGTCAGTGACTTTCGCGGCCTACGGGCAGAAGAAGCAACAGCCCTGAGGGGCCGCTGGGGTTGACTGAGTTGCTGTTGGCCTTGGATTGAAGATAAGATCAAGTCAGATTTGGCCGAGTGGGATGTCGTCCGTGGATTGGGCCGCTCTGAGGCGGTCTGGGGAGCACGTTGTTGGATGATTGGCGACGGCGGGCCCATGGAAGTTCTGATGAACGGATTGAGCCAGGGGCTTGGCGCAAGCTTGTTGCTGCCAGGTATTGCAACGGACGGGACCTGGAGCCTCTCGGAGTCTGCAATGATTAGCATATGGAATAGACAATTTTTTGAGACGTGTCAGAAAAGCGACTTGCGTCTGGCTTAGACCGTGGATAGACGCTCCGTCCCGTCTCGACTGCCTTTGGCGGGGAAACTTTCCCGCAGACCGACGAAACAGGGAGGGAGGGTGTTGATTCGAGGCGAGCGACGGGGGTTTGGGATGTGGATGTGAACCTTGCTGATTTGACCCAGGATTGATAGATTAGAAGAGAAGACCAATGGCGCCGATGGGGCTGGTAGCGGCCTCATTTACAGCGTTGAGCCGTTGACCGGTTCTGACGACGACACCTATGCCACTGTGCGATCTGATGCCGTGGAACAGTGGCGACAGTCGTGGGTTCGACAGTTCGTTATCGAGACGACAGCTGTATGGCCAGCAAAAAGGGGCGACGTGGTGATGAGGTGGTCATGCGAGCTTGCAACTGTCTGCCAAACCGAGCCAACTTGTCTGTTGTTTGACTGTGACAGTTGGCGTTGCGTGGCAGTTTGCTTGCTCGTTTGTCGGCTTGCTCGACTTGGCTCGAAGATGGCACCATCTGTCATATGGAGAGAACGAATGGATGGAACGGTCTGGCGAGTGGGTGTGTTGCACCGGCACGCTTCTCGGAGGTGCACCGTTGGCATATCTGGGAGCCCACCCGCCAGAGAGTGGGCGTAGGGTTGGGCCGCTCCGAGGAGTTGCACCGGTGTATTTCTTGGGAGACATCAGGGGGTTCGGCAAGAAGAACGGTCAAGGACGCGCTCGAAGGGCGACCATTCCGAGGCCTCCTTTGCAGGAGAGACGGGCGAATGAGAGGCGACTTGGATGAGCAGCCGAACAGGCCGACATTCGCGGTGGCCGTCCAAGGTCGTTTTCGGTTCGCCCAGTGGCATTTTGCCAACGGAATTCTCATCTGATAGATGGCAATCCAATGGTCAAGACATGGGGGTCTTTGATATTTGGGACGAGCCTGTAAAATGGACAGAAGGAACAACGTGCCGGGGCAAGAGTTTCGGAATCAACGGGCGGACGCTTTGTCGCGTCGGCTTAGAGACATTGCTGGAATGGAGTGAGTGTCTGTCTGGCTGAGTCCGTTTCTCGGGGTGCACGTATTTTGCGGTCTGAGTCGGGGGTCGAGCTAGAGAGCTAGATACCGGGGAAGGGGACGGCGAGCATCCGCAGCAGCGCCATGACGATGCTTACATCATGGCGGAAAGTATGGGTTACTCGAGTGCCGTCGCGATGCGGTGCAAGCTTGGAGCCAAGGGGCGTGGTGATGATCTGGGGCTGGGAATTAGGTAATGTGGTGCCTCGTGACCTGCGGGTTGGCTGTACGCACCCAACAAACGAAGAGGCTACGTACGTCGGGACAGGCAAGATGCAGGCAAGCAGAGGTCAGCCGGATAAGATTCCCAATGGCTGAGGGATGGGTTCTGGGTTCTGGTTGTCTGGGTTCTCCAACGGTTTGGTGCGGCCGAGGGGTTGGAGGGGTCGAGCGAAGGCCCAAGACCCAAGACCCAAGACGCAAGGCGCAACAACCTTGAGGGAAGCCGGAAAGAGACTGCAGGCTAGGAGTGCCCTGACATTGGCGAATGAATCCAGGGCAAATGGGGCGAGTTGGAGCAAATTTGGGGCGATATCGAAGCTCCGGGAGCCAAGTTAGCAGTCCTGTGGCCGGCGTGAGACGGTACCAGCGGGGTTTGGACGAAAGGGCTGCCGGGATGGTAGCAGGCCGTGGTTTTTGGTGGTGGGAGGAGCTGGGATTGCGCAGGGGCGTCCGCAGCGATGGGAGCCCGGGAAACGGGGGCGGTCCATGTTTCGACGTCCAGTGCCTTCTTTGCAGGTGCTCCCAAACGTCTGTTGCTGTGTCGTGGAGGATAGGATCGTCTGTCGCTCTCGAGCGTGTGCGCGCGCTTATTCGTATTGGTGGTGGCCGGGCAGTGCCTGGACGAAGGCGCATAGGTTGGTAGTGGAAGCAATCAGTCCGTAACGTGCGGTTGAACGTGCAAGTGGTTGCGAATTGATGATATCAATGGTTTGAGTAGCGACCATGAGGGTTGTAGTGTATGTAGGTAGTCACGGTAGGTACCTAGCTGCCATGAATCAGAAATTGGGTTGGTAGCCGGTGCCGGCGGGGGCGGACCGGAATCTTACCTTCCATTGGGTGCTCAACTCAACGTAAACGTGCCTAGCAGCTACCTTGGGCGATTGACGGTGAGGAGGAAGATTCAATGAGACAGGAAACGTAGTTGCACAGACAGTGAGGGCGAATGGCGCTGACTGCAGCAATGGAAGAGCGGATGAAGTGTTGTTTCCATCTGCCTGATCCAGTCTGCGCCTTCCTGATGATTCCAATGTCATTGTTTCCTCCCCGCAGGTCTCCAGATGCCACTGCTTCCTACACGTGGGAGGGGGCCAAAGAGGCGTGGTCATAGGGCACACAAAGTACCTCTTCCGCAGACAGGGCAGGAGAGGTACTTTGAGCCGGTGTGTCGGCGATTGCAACTGACCCCTCAGCAGCAGGTGCAGCGGTATCTCTTGCCTGAGCATGGTCATATGCCCACCCCACCCCACTTCAATATCTCACTTCTGGTGAGGAAAGGAAAGCACGAAGCAGTACCTTAGCGCGCCCTCTGCCTTCCAGATGTGGCCCCAAAAGATTCCACCCGTTTTCGATGATAAGTGCACCTGCAACACCTGAGATAAACTACCTAGAGGAGGAGGTACTTCCACGAGGAAATTTGGCGCGGAGGGTACTTGTCAGCTGAAATCGGCTCCCTTGCTTGCTGCACACAGATCTGCCCCTCTATCGCGCTTTCGCAGTCGCACATTTCTCGACTCAAGATTGGCACTGCGGATCCATCATCGACAGCGAGATCCATCATCCAGCAGCACCTGTGTGCTTTTCTGCCGTCATTATCGCAACCCGGCACCAGCATCAGCACCAGCACCAGCACCAGCACCTGCGCTGCACCGCACCTGCACTGCATCTGCACCTCTTGGTCTTCTATCCACACACGCCTCCCGTCCTCTTCATCCCCCTCCGCCTCCGCCGTCTCCAAGGAACTCTACGCAGTACAGATTACAGATACAGAGTACCTTACCGTCCATCTGTCCCTGTTCGTGGTGGTTCCCCCCGTTCCCCGTCCGTCGCACCGCACACCTCCCGCAGTGCAGTGTGCGGCACACAAACACTCGAACCGAGCCTAACTTAATCCCAGGGCAGACAGACCAGGGTACGGTGTATTACCGCGTACCGCCCGTGCTGCTTGCCAGCTACCTTACCAGTGGAGTGGAGTGGAGGCCCCCTATCGCTCCCTCTTTCTTTCCTCGCCTTCTGTCGCCTTACCTCACCCACCTCGCATTTCCCACCTACCTTCTTACCACCTTCGTCTACCTATTCCGCCCAAGGTACGGATAGATAGCATTCGCCTGCTTGTCACTCACTCCCATTACCACCACCCACTGGCGGGAACTGTGACGTTTCTTTCTCTCATTCTCGCACCTTGCCTCGCCTCCCACACTTTCTTCCCCCCCTCACCTACCTCCCGCACGCCGCTCTCTATCCCTACGATTCCCCCTTTCCCGCCCCAAATCAACCGGCGACCAATCCTCCATCACGAATCGACTACTGCCAGATGTTTTCCTCATGTCCAGCCCGCCTCGCAACCCCGAAAATGCCGCACCCGCGACCCTGGTGAGCCCCGCGCATTCGTCTTCATCTCCCGTGCCCGCCACAGAGCCCGACGCCGCCCTCGACGTCCTGAACACCAAGACACCCGCCGCGACTCCCAGTCAACCCCCCAGTCTCAATCTACCCCAGTCTGGCCCTGTCCCCGATCCTGCTCATGCTCCTCCTCTGCCTCCTGCTCCCGCTCCCGCTGCCGCCGCAGATTCTGAAGCCCAGCTCGTCACCGCCGCTGCTGCTGTTGTTGTAGCAGCCCAACAAGAACCACAACAACAACATCAAGCCCCGGCTCAAGCCCTTTCTCTTCTTCAAGACACACCCCCAGCCCATCCTGCAGATCCACCCCCTGCCACGGCCGCTGTCACCCAGCACTCGCAGGATGTCTCGAGCCATGTCGACCCGAATATTAAAAAGCCCCGAGGCCCTGCCGCACTCCCGAGGCAGTCCGGTCCGTCCTTGCTAACCCAAGCCCTTGCCTCAGCCCGTGGCATTCCTTCGAGAACCCATTCCCATAACGACCAACCCTCGTCTCAACTCTCGACTCGCTCTCTTCCCTCTCCCACCGCCGACTCTGCTCCTCCCTCCAACTCAGCTTCATCATCTGCTGGCCTGGATCCCCTCGCCCTCGACAACCGCCATGGCGCTTCTGTAGCTCCGAGAAGTGCTCCCCAGCCCGGCTTCGTCGCCCCTGTCGCCGCCGCCGCCCCTGCTCCCATCACCACCGACTCTACCGCCGCCGCCGCCGACATGGAGATCATGACATCCCCGACCTACGACATGGCCAGCTTCCAGGGCATCAGGGCTATGCTCTTGGACCACCGCGACTTTCTGAGGAGCACGCGATCGCGGGGCCGAGGGACGTCTTTAGAAAGGGTTGACAGGGACTCCAGGGTACACCAAGGACTGCGAAAAAATCGGGCACACTCGCACTCCACCAGCCCAGAAGGCTCGCTCACAACATCCGTTGCCCAGCTGGATCAGAGATTGCACGAAAACTCCGACGCCGACACCCGACCCAAGAAGCTAGAGCAGCGCTTCTCCATGGGCCCCGAAAAGATATGGTCCATTGGTTCGAGTGAGGCCATCGACGGCCAGGAGGATGGCCAGGTGGAGAAGTCGGTCCACGAGGCCATGATTGGCGCCGAACCGAATGCTCGCAGTCGCAAGGCGAGTTATAGCTTGCGATTTTTTAGAGAGGGGCTGCCGAAGGAGGAGAAGACGCGTAGGAAAGACACGCGCCAGGCACCACCGCGAGACAAGATATCCCCGAGCCAAGAGGCTCAGCCGCTCTCAGCCGACATTGCCATTGAAGACTTTGCTGCCAAGTCGGTCAGCACAAACCCTACACCTTCGCCCAGGATCCTCGAGAAGAAGGATTGGCTCCCCAAGCAGTTGGAAAGGGTCAAAACCTTCCCTCTACAGTCGCCTCAAGCGGGCGAAACTCCCATCCTGACCGACTCTCCCACGCAGGATTACTTTGGTCTGCGAAAGGTCAATGGCGACATCTTCCACAAGGTAGACTCGGACGGTTCTCTACAGGTGACTCTGGAGGAAAGCAACTTGAATGAAGAATTGTCCCCCACAGATGTTCCAGAGCCGCGTCAGACCGAAGATCGTCGTCCATCCGATAGTAGCGAACACGGGGAAAGTCACGAGGAGGGAGATGAGTCTAGTGAGGAGAAGATTTCCTCTGCTGTTTTTGTGCCCCATCCTGGCCTCGAGGAAGCTGCGGAGCGCGAGAGGGACATCTCCAAGCCCAAGACGCCAGGGAACCGTACCGCCTCCAGGGCCGAGGACTTCCACCCATGGCTGGTGAAGGCCGACGAGCCTGAACCGGAAGAGGAATCATCCCCCGACCAACCTCCCGACACTCCGACCCATAAGCCCAAGCCCAAGCGCTTGCCCGGAGCGCCAAACGTTGCCCTTCGCGAGGTACAGCCCGGAAACGTCGAAGACATCGCAGTTGACGACGAGCCGGAGCCTCCCACTCCGAAGCAACTACCGACGAACTTTGAGGACCATGCCCATCACCATCAGGAGGAGGACAAGGAGCCTCTCGAGGCGATTGAACTTATTCCCTACAAGCACCAAGTCGGCGGCCACACGACGCTTTGGCGCTTCTCCAAGAGAGCCGTGTGCAAGCAGCTCAACAACAGGGAGAATGAGTTTTACGAAAAGGTTGAGCAGCACCACCGTGACTTGCTGACCTTCCTGCCTAGGTATGATTTGGTGCCCAAACCCATAACCCTCAGCCGCTAACAAGAGTACACAGATACATCGGTGTGTTGAATGTTACGTTCCACAAGCAGCCCAGGCGCAAATCCACACATAAACGTGAGGACATTGGTTTGCTACAGCGCAAACCTACGGGCCTCAGCGAGAGCAGCGCAGCTGCTACTACCGAGCAGTCCAAGTCCAATGGCTCCAGCGGTGCCGCCTCTGCTACTGCGAACGGCACTGCACAAAGCAACCCCGAGCACCGCCGTATCATCAGCCAATCACTCGCCTCTGCACCAGTGCCCATTCCGACAGTCACGTTCGATGACAATTGGCACATCTTACCGCGGAATCTCTTCCAGCCTACGCCGCCTCCGACGACTATGCCGGCGCGCGGTCGTAGCACGTCATCTTCTGGCCTCCCGGACAACTATGAGCAGGGAACAATGGCTTCCCCGACGAGACCTAGTTTGGATGACCGTCACGCCAACAGCTGGGGAGCTACCACTGTCAACAAGCGTCTGCGGAATGAGGTGTTCAACGACGCATTTCTGAAACAGCCAATCCCAATTCACAAGCACCGCCGTCCACATCAAAAGTCAATGGCTTTCCGGAAGCAACCCACGCTGAGACCTACCAACTCTGTTCCTGATCTGGTTCGTAGACAGGAACCCATGGCCTCAGAGGGCCACGCGCCTCACAATTCTAGCCCGCTACGCCCCAGCAGCTCCTCGCCCCCAAGCTCAGGCATGACGATCGAGCACCCCGCACAATTGGAGCCTACGGAGGCCGAGGACAGCGACGTGAAGGACGTGACTGGCACGAGTGCGCCGGAGCCGGAGACGCTGGCGGACAAGGTTATTGCTCAGAAGAAAAAGCGTCGTTATTCTGGAACTGGGCTTCGCCGGAAACCACGGACTGTCACGGAATCTAGAGGAAACCTGAAGTACTGGGAAGAGGCAGATGACGCTGGCTACAGAGGTGAAGACGAAGGACAATCTGGATCCGTCACCAATTCCCAAGTGAATTCGCCGATGATTGAACCTCCGACACCGAATGGTGCGAACTTGGCTGATCCTGCCAAGGAGATGAGTCTTCCCGCTGCGGCGGAAAGACCCCAGTCCGAGGTTCCGATCGAGGCGGAGCATTCGACGTACGCATCGACCGTCCCGTCAGAAGTGCCGAGTCCGACGCAAGAGTTCCGCAAGATTCCGCGGCCCGTGAACCCCAAAGAAGCACAGACCCAGCGAAACTCTCGTGTTGAATACTTTCTCTTATTGGAGGACCTCACTGCGGGCATGAAACGGCCCTGCATCATGGATCTCAAGATGGGCACCCGGCAGTACGGTGTCGAGGCCACGCCCAAGAAGAAGAAATCGCAGCAGGGCAAGTGTGCCAGGACCACCTCGCGTGAACTTGGAGTGCGTGTGTGTGGTCTCCAGGTCTGGGATGTCAAGAGCCAGAGCTATGTCTTCAAAGACAAGTATTTTGGGCGCGACCTCAAGGCCGGACAGGAGTTCCAAGACGCACTGACGCGGTTCCTGTACGACGGCGTGGATTACTCTAGCATTCTCCGGCACATCCCCACAATCCTGCACAAGCTCGACAAGCTCGAGTCTATTGTGCGGAACCTGGACGGCTATCGTTTCTACGCCGCCAGTCTCCTCATGTTCTACGACGGGGACACAACAGAAGGAAACGAATACGATACGGTGGTTGACGATTCTACCACCGACTTTGCGACTGATACGGAGGAGACATCGGCCATGCGCGAGAAGCGCAAGCGCAAGAACAAGCGCGAGATCGACTTCAAGATTGCCGACTTTGCCAACAGCCTGACCAAGGGCGACCTGGCGGAAGGCAAGCCGTGTCCGCCGCAGCACCCCAACGAGCCCGACCGCGGCTTCCTCCGGGGTTTGCGTACGTTGAGGAAATACTTCCTCAAAATCCAGCGAGACATCCGGGCCGATATGGGTCTGGATCACATGGGACGAAACAACAGAATGGATGTCGACATGGATATCGACATGGACCTCGACCACATCTCTGACGACGAGGGGTCCGTCAGCGAGTAAATGAATGAACAGTGCGTGTCTTCTTTCATGTTGATAGCTATGGATTTTTGTGTGGACGATGGGTTCATGTTTTGCGCGGAGGGACGGCACGGCACGGCACGATGGAGTAAGGAATGGCATTTCGACAACATACCCGGCATAGGTTTGGCGTCACGTTACAGACTTCAAGGCAACTGATGTGTTTTCTTCACTTCTCTCTCGCTCCTTGAGGCATTGATGGGCTGTCGCATGTGCTCCTGAATGATGATGAAATGGGCCTGCGAGGTGCCTGGTCGTTCAATTTTCCCCGGTACTGCTTCGGATGGGGTGTCTTTTAGATGTTAGACAAAATGGAAAATGAGTTGTCCTAGAAAACCTGCCCTCTATCGTGGATAAACTTTATGGGGGATGCGTTTGGATCCCCTTTCGTGTGCCGGAACCCGAAGAACGCGCCACGTTATGTAAGCTTGCACGGAGACTTGACGTATATCTCAGTGGCTCACCCGCAACGAACCCCCTTGCTCTCCCCAGACTGTGTCACAGCTTTCCTTTTCATCTCATGTTTATTTGACGAACTTGACCAGTGCTTCCTCGCCCTTCATCCACAACGCCAAGACATTTTGTTTGTGGGGATAGTCAGGTATAATCGACGACATATCACAGAAAGCTAGAGGCGAGAAACTACGACAATGGGCACCGTCCTCTCCGCCTTGCGATCCGTCGCAAAAGGCGCCACCGCCGTGGTGAAGCTCCTCGCGGACCTCAACAGACAGTACCAAGCGCTCCTCACCCGCGTCAACGCGCCGCCGGGGTTGCCGTACGATAAGCCCAGCGCGCCGTACTGGCTGGACGACCCGCCGTTCCCGGATCTCGTGAATGCGCGGAGCGAGGCGATGCCTGGCGAGGCGGACGTGGTGGTCATCGGCAGCGGGATCACGGCTGTGGCTGTTGTGCGGGGGCTGCTTTTTGGCGGCGGCAAGGAGGAAGAGGGGAAGAAGGTGCCGAGGGTCGTGGTGTTGGAGGCAAGGGAGCTGTGCGCCGGCGCGACGGGGCGGAATGGCGGCCATGTGAAGGCGAGTCCGCATGAGCTGTTCCCGCGGCTGGCGCGGGTGTTTGGGAAGGAGAGGGCGCGGGAGTTGGTGAGGTTCACGTTGAGGACGGCGGGGCTTGTGGGGGAGGTTGGTGAGGGACGGGAGGTGGCGGAGTATAGAGACGTCGAGACGGTGGATTTCTTCCTGGACGAGGCGTCGTTTGAGGGCGCGAAGAAGGAGGTCGCTGAGTTGAAGGTCGCGGTTCCGGAGTTTGAGATACGGGTTGTGGAGAGGGAGGCTGCGAGGACGGAGTTTGGGGTGGAAGGGGGGCATGTGTTTGGGGCGCTGGTGTATGAGGCGGGCGCGCTGTGGCCGTATCGGATGGTGGCGAGCTGTTGGCGCGAGATGCTTGATACGGCCGGGGGCAGGTTGAGCATCGAGACGGGGACGGCGGTGGAGGGGATCGAGATGGAGGGCGGCACGGAGAGGCGGCCGTATGTGGTCCGGACGGGGCGGGGGGATGTGCGGGCGCGGCATGTGGTGCACGCGACGAACGCGCACGCGTCGCAGTTCCTGCCGGGGCTAAGAGGGAAGATGGCGGGCGTGAAGGCGCACATGTCGGCGCAGAAGCCCGGGGAGCGGTTCGCGTGGCGGGATGGGAAGAGGTCGTGGAGCGTGCTGTACGGCGGCGGGATGTTTGACTACGTCACGCAGCGGCCGAACGGGGACGTGATGCTGGGCGGGGGCTTTGCGCGCAGTCTGGGGCAGGGCGTGGATATGGTGGGCGTGTATGAGGACGGGAGCACGGAGGGGCTGACGGTTGCGCATGTCGGGGGCGTGATGGGGGCGGTGTTTGGGGATGTGTGGGATGGGAGGGTGGAGAGGGTTTGGAGCGGTATTATCGGGGTGACGGGGGACATGGCGCCGTTTGTTGGGCGGGTGCCGGAGGGGATCTCGGGGAGGAAGAAAAGGGGGAAGGGGATGATGGCGAAGAAGCCTGTGAAGGAGGTTGAGGAGGAGGACGGGGGTTGGATGGGAGCGGAGGCCGGGGAGTGGGTGAGCGCCGGGTATAGCGGCGACGGCATGGTGTGGGCCTGGGGGTGCGGCACGGCGCTCGGGGTGATGATCTCGGGGCGGGAGGGGGAGGATCTCGAGAAGGGGCCTGGGTTCCCCGGGGGCCGGCTGGAGGAGTGGTTCCCGAGGGATCTGGTCATTACGGAGGCGCGGGTCCGCAAGGCTGATTTGAGTAATTTATTAGATGAGTTGATGTAGATGAAGGGTATACGTGAATAGAATATGCGGGCTTGAAGTTAGTACGTTGGGGATAGATGCAAGAGTCAGTGAAGACTACCAATGCCATCCATGAAACAGAACGCTCTTTCAAACGATGTTTCCAACAATCCTCTCCTGCCATCGCACCTCAGCCTTGGTTTCCTGCCGCTATGAAAGATATGATCTTGGTCGAAACTGCGCCAGACTAAATAACATCCCGCCTCTCCATCTGCTGCATAAATGCACCTATCAATATGCTCAGTCTGCCGCGTCGAAACACGTGCCAAATTCCCCTTACCCACGCAACCGCGCAAAAAACAAAAAAGATCGTCGTACCCGCTGCAAGCATCCCACACAGGGGTCCTTCACCCCCGTGCCGTCTTCAAGCAGGGGCTCGTCAACGGAAGTAAGTATCTTTGTACCCCTCCTCCCATCGTGGAGCTCCTCCCTTCCCTTTCCCACTGAGCTGAAAGGCGCCCGCTGCGGGGTAGCTAACCGCGATGACGTCCCAGTAAGCTTTCCCTCTCTCTGTTTCTTCACGCAACCAACCAACCCACTTCCGTTTAAGAATTTCTATCGGCGACCGACCCGAGCCATGTCCATACCTATCCATATCCATCCTGACTGCGCATGCCCACCGGCGTTTGAATCACCTCACACACCTTGTCCTTCTTGAGCTCCATTGCGGGTCAACAAGCCCAACTAATCACTCAGGCGCCTCACACTTCTTCAGTCGCAGTTATTTTTCAAATCCCTAGTGCCCGCGGGAAACTCTTCTTGGTGATACCCTTAAAACAACGGCCTTGTGGTCTCCTCTTATCCTGTCACCAGCGCCCTTTCCCCACGCCTTAAAACCCGAAGCAAGCCGCCGCCGCCCATCACGCCATCATCGTGAATCCGTGATAATTATACCCAAACCCAACACCCGCCCGTCCCGTCCCCTGAATCCAGGAACAGCCACGAGACTAGCTTCAACCCGTCCCCCAAACCACCGCAACTCTCGATACTAGTCGCATCCCCCCATAAACCACCACAACCACAATGCCTCAAATTCGCCTCGCAACGGCCTCCCCCGCCACCGCCCCCACGACCCCGCTCACCCTCGCCCTCATCGACCGCCTCGCCCGCCGCGCCTCCTCCCACGCCGCCGACCTCCTCCTCCTCCCCGAGGCCTTCATCGGCGGCTACCCCCGCGGCGCAGACTTCGGCTGCAAAATCGGCTCCCGCCTGCCCTCCGGCCGCGACGCCTTCCTCGACTACTTCGCCAAGGCCGCCGACCTCGGCGACACCGTCGGCGACGCCGGTGCCGGCGCCGGGTCCGCCTGGGTCAACAAGACCCTGCCCGCGCAGTTCCCCGACTCCGAAAACAGGGGGTACACGCGCGGCGACGGCTCCCGCGAGGAGCTCGAGCGCATCGCCGCCCAGACGGGCGTCTTCCTCGTCGTCGGCCTGATCGAGAAGGCCGGCGGCAGCCTCTACTGCGCCGTCGTCTACGTGTGCCCGCGTAAGGGCATGCTCGGCAAGCGGCGCAAGGTGATGCCCACCGCGACGGAGCGCCTCATCTGGTCGCAGGGGTCGCCCGCCACCCTGAAAGCCGTCTCGACCGTCATCAAGGGTGTGCGCCTCAACCTCGCCGCCGCCATCTGCTGGGAGAGCTACATGCCGCTGCTGCGCCAGGCGCTCTACGCGCAGAACATCAACCTCTACCTCGCGCCCACCGCCGACGGCCGCGACACCTGGCTGCCGCTGATGCGCACCGTCGCGTGCGAGGGGCGGTGTTTCGTCGTGTCGTCCAACATGGCGGTGCGGCCCCCGCCCGCTGCGTCGACGGCGGCGGTGGAGGATGCCGAGGTGAGGGATGCGGAGGTGTACCCTGCCCGCGCGAGGCGGAACTCGTGCCTGACGGAGGACGGCAACGAGATCGCCCTGCCCGAGGGCACGACGACTACCAAGACCACCTCGACGGCTACGAGCCCCTCCCGCCGGAGGAGGAAGAGCGTCATCGTCGAAGACGGCAACGAAATCGTGCTCAGCTGCGACGCTGAGGACAACAACAACAACAACAACAACACCAACGGCATCAGCACGGCGACGAAGGCAACCACGACCAACGGTACGAGTAAGCAGCAGCAGCCGTTGAAGAGCGAGGACTGGATCTCGCGCGGCGGGTCGTGCATCGTCGGGCCGTTCGGCGACGTGCTCGCGGGCCCGCAGTGGGAGGACGACGAGGGCATCATCTACTCCGACGTCGACTTAGAGGACTGCATCCGCGGGCGCTTGGACATCGACACCGCGGGCAGCTACTCGCGCAACGATTCCTTCAAATTTTCCGTCGAGGGGCTGGATCTCGATCCCTTGCCGTACTAGAAAAGACACAGACGAGGCAGGTGTTCTCCTTTTCGGGTAGGACTTGTGAGCGACATGAGCAAAGTAGTCAAAAGTATCGACTGTTTCACTCGTAATGCATGTATTCTTGATGTGCAAGTCCACGGCTAGACTGCGTATGAGCCCCCGTGGTAGTGATATATCCATAATCCCGCCCATAAACCGATGCCTCCGTTCCACCCAATGATGCCTGCCGCCCAGATATCCCCGGTCCAATTTCATTAGTGCAAAATGTGTTCGTCAAGACTGCCTGACCGCGTCACTTCATCGATCCTCGCCTTCCTTCGCCCGGCTCGTTCCCTCTTCTCTGTCGTCCGTGTCGCCGATCTCAGAGGCTTCCCGCGGGCTCGTCAAGGGGCTGGCTACGCCGCCGATGCTCCCGCTGATGCTGTCCGACCTGCCGTGGCCTATAAGGCCGCTCCGCACGCTCGCTCCGTCGCCGGCGCCGCTCTGCTTCGCGTAAAAACTGTTGCGCTCGCCGGGCAAGGCGGGGGCGATGCCTGTGGCCGAGTAGATGCTGGTGCGCTCAGCATTGGCGATTCGTGAGCTGCTCTGGTAGAGGCCTGGGGTGGTCGGCATGCCCGCGCCCTCCCCGATGTTGGCGCTGAGGACGCTCAAAGGCAAGCTTTCGCGGCTGCCTCCCCACAACGATGAAGGCGCCAGAGCGCGGACGGAGGCATCGGTATCGAGCGAACGACGGCGACGGCGCTTCGACGACGAGGCCAAGGTGATGATGGATGCATTATCGGTAAGGAGGTTGTTGGCCGTGGCTGTGGTGTACGTCGCTGGGTGGCCCGGACCCTGGTTTGATGGGGCCAAGTGGGCTGGAATGGCGGAAGCGGGCGATGCAGTCGGGAAGGGCTGGTTGAAGTGTATCGAATGGGTATGGCCCTGGTGAGAGGTGTGGTTGGTGTTGGTGGTCGGGTTTGTAGGCACGTGGGTGCCGCCGTTTGCTGGCATGGACTGTATGGTGGTGAGAGTGGTCGTCAGGGATCGCACTGACGGAGCCGGTGATGAGAAGGTGCTGTCGCCTCCCCTGCGTGACTCTACGCCCCCAACCGTCCGACTTGTTCCCGCAACCGAGGGGGCGTGGTGAGATGGGGCGACGACAGAATGCGCGCCATCGTAGTCTGTCGAAATCGTGGGGGCCATG
The DNA here is from genome assembly GCF_011800055.1 of Colletotrichum gloeosporioides. Lineage (NCBI taxonomy): Eukaryota > Fungi > Ascomycota > Sordariomycetes > Glomerellales > Glomerellaceae > Colletotrichum > Colletotrichum gloeosporioides. The sequence goes on along the minus strand of NW_025544714.1, from coordinate 56,847 downwards.
GATCGGCCGCCAGCAGTAGGCGGGGCGGCGCTGTCATCGGATGATACGCGCGACCCTCGCTCGACTGACGTTGCGCTGCCGCTGAGGGCTGTGGAAAAGGAGTAGGAGCTGGTCTCGACATCGACATCGGCATGGCTGGCCGAGGCTACACGGCCTGACTGGGGGTATGGGTTGTTGTTCTTGGAAGCGCGGCGGAACTTTGCGTGTTGGCGCTTGGAACTGGGTAGACGAGCGCCACCGCCATCGCTGGACGAAGAGCTCTTGAAGTTGGTGAGTTTCTTGACCCAGGTGGAAAAGGGACGGCGGCGACCCGCACGATCGGGACGATCTAGCATGGTGTCAGTTTCTGGATAGCCAGAGCGATTGGCGAGGCAGCGCAAGTGAGAAAGTCGGCGAGGCATTGGACCGTGGGCAAGTGATTGCGGCTGCGAGAGACGTAAGAAAAGGCGCTTAGTTACCGTGGGGTGGCAGCACAGCCTCAGTCGTAGCCATTCGGAAGCGTGTGACTTTTCTTTCGTGGAGCTGTCGAGCCGGTGGTTGTGAAAAGAGTGGTTTGGAAGAAAAGCACTATCAGCGGTGACTCGCTCGTATCGCAGTCGTCGCAGGAGGGGGAAATGGCGAGGCGAAGCGTGAAAGTTCGGATGTCGTCGAGGGAAAGGAGTCGAGCGAATGTCGAGAGCGAAGGCGGTACGATGGTCGGTACGATGGTCGGTGAAGAGTCGGGTTCGGAGATGAAGAAGCGACCGTGGTGGAGGACGGGGAATGGTGTGTGGGAGAGGAATGTGGTCGTCGGGCTGGGTTTCGCGGGCAATGTGGACAACAGAAATGGGAGGAGGAGCAAAGAATGGGAATGGGGAAGGAGGAGGACAGAAATGGGATGGGAAAGGCGAAAAAGGCTTGGCAGAATTGTTGGAAGGCAAAGGCGAGCGGAGCGGTTGATTGCCTGGGCTGGAAGCGAATTGGGACGACTGGACGCTCGCTGGACACTGGAAGGGCTGGGCTGGACGGGGCGGGGACACTGGAGCGTGGCCGCGGTGCAGCGCCCTGCCCCCAGCAGTCTCCACTACGATCCACGGCGGCCCCGGCCAGTGCCCGTTCGACACTGCCCTGGACTGAAGTGGTGTTGCTGCCCATCCCCTGCCTTAGGTAAGGCATCTATCTTAGGCATGGAATGGAAAGCAGCCCGGGCAGCGTGTTTTATTTCAGGCACCCTTAGCTGCAACAGCTAAAAAGGATCACCAGGCACCGTCTCCCAGCACTTCACCTCAGACACCCGGCCTCACCCAGGCCGGGTAAGGTAGCCTGCCAGTAAGCCGGGAAGCGCCCAACTGACCTCTGAAACTGGTGTGCGCCGGCCGGGTGTGGTGCCTACTTTACGTGTAGTGGTCCAGTGCGAGCGTCTCCCTCCACTGGCAGTGGGCTGGGATCACTCCACTGCAAGGTCCCCCAGGACGTGGACCCCTAATGCCAGCACTCCAGCGCCTGTGCGAACCGTCACTGGCTGATGCTGCGCGAGGTCAATATCCAGCGCAACCAGGCCGCATTATGTCATCACTGCCTGCTGCTGCTGTGCTCTCATCCGAAGTGTGATGTCACCGTCCTCCAACGACTCAATCCTATCTGCCCGGGGTAGGTAGGCTTGTCCTTCCTAGCATCGTCGCCTGTGCGATATCCTGGTGCAGCCTTGACAGCTGCGTATCCGGACACACACAGCGGAATACGAGACGGTGTAAGCGATAAGATAGACAGCCATTCGTGCGAATACGTACTTGATCCCCTTACCCATTGGCATCCAATGCACAACGCATACGGATATAGGCATCACATGTAAGACATTGGATGGCCATGTCAGCCACAATACTCAACATCAGACGGCAGGTTGAGGCACCAACAGCGGATTACAACCTCTCGTCGTCTTTCTTCGTGTCGTTACCACCAAGGCACCCGACCTAAACCATACTGGCCTTACGTTCAAATAGGTTCCCAGCCTTCCGAGACTGCTAGACTCCCGCTGGTACGCTACAATCTGCTAGCTTCACCTCGCCCTCCAGTCTACCTGCTGGCGCGATCGAATGGTCAAAGCTCTCAGCTCAGTTCTCAGACACCTGCAACACCTAGTTCCCACTTTCGAACTCTCAGACTCGCATGGTGTTGATTTGAGCGACTAGCTGAACTGTAAGAAAGTAGGTACGGAGGCAGAGTGGCATGTCGCCCCCTTACCTGAGCATCTGGCAGGCCTTTGAGATTGACTGTGCTGCGTGGCTGCCCTGCAAGTGGCTTGTCCAGCCCAGCCACACCTGGAGTTTGCCGTGGCTCGGGCATTGGGCAGCTGGCACCCGCTCTTATCGTTATCGCCTTCCGTCGAATTGTGACGTCTCACTTACAATCTCGCCCAGCAGCAACATCCACTGGCCTTTTTGTATGAAGGAGGAGCGAACCAATATTTCCAAACGTAGCCAACAACCAACTCCAACGTGCATTGCGGCCAGCTTGCTCGATTCAAGGCACATCGTCATGGCGCCTCGAGCCCACAGCCGCCATCATGTCCATTAAGCCGCTGCCTGAGGACGTCATCCGCCGCATCAGGTCCTCGGCAACCATCACCTCTCTCAACGCCGTCGTCTGCGGCCTCATCAAGAACTCATTCGATGCAGGCGCAACCAGGATCAACATCACCGTCGACTACTCTCGGGGCAACTGCACAGTCGAAGATGATGGGCTTGGAATTCTGCCAATCGAATTTCGGGAGGCTGGAGGACTAGGCAAACTGTATCGTAAGTCTTGTCGCACTGACGCTCCTGTTTAATCATCCGTTGACGCATTTTGAGACACATCAAGACACTCCTCCGAGGGCGAGGCCCACGGCGCCAACGGCAACTTCCTCGCCTCACTCGCCGCCTTGTCTCTGCTCTCCATCACCTCTCATCACCATCTGCACAATTCCCAAAACTCTCTGACGCTCCATAACGCCAAAATCATGGCACGCAACGTCCCTGCCTTACCGGAGCAGCGCCTCCTTGCCTTTGCCCATGGAACTCGAGTTATCGTTAGGGACCTTTTCGGTTCTATGGCCGTCAGAGTCAAGCAGAGAGCCGTGGCCGCTGAGAAAGCTGCCGTCGACAAGGAATGGTCCCGTCTGGTTCACGACCTCGCCGCTCTCCTGCTGGCATGGCCATCGCCTGTTGCCCTCTATGCTCGAGACACCATCCACAACAACGAGATTCGCTTCAGGCCCACCTCAACGTCTAGCAAATCAGTAAAATTTAATCTCCTTGGCCACTCATCATTAATTTTGGCCCAGTCAGGCCTTTCCGGTGGCTTGGACCATGTCTCATGGATCCCGATCGGGGCCACAAGAGGGAAGCTAACCGTTGATGGGTGTATCTCCTTGAGTCCAGTGGCAACTCGCAGAGCCCAGTTTATCAGCTTTGGTGTTCACCCCGTGGCTAACGAACACGGCACTAATGTCTTGTATACCGAAGTCAATCGTGTATTTGTCAACTCCGGTTTTGCGATTGAAGAAGATGTGGACATGTCGCTGGGCCAGGACGAACTGCTAGAGAGCCTCAAAGGTCTCGCTAACAGGAATGTTCGACCGAAGAGGGGCTTGGATCGTTGGCCCATGTTCCACTTCCGAATCTCTTCGTCATCGGGAGTGCGGCCTCTTTTGACTTCCTCTTTCGAAGACCTCCTAGAGGAACGCAACCGGACACTATCGGACATGATCGGCTTGCTCAAGCTGGTTTGTTTCGAGTTTCTGAAGAAATATCACTTTCGCCCTCATAAATTCAATGATTCTTTGCGAAGACCGGGGTACGAAGGAAAGGATGAAGCCACTCAATCATCTGGCAGGCCCGGTAAACGGTCGAGGCCTGTTTCAACGGCATCAAGCCGCTCGAATTCCGCCACGCCTACTTCAAGACAAGACTCACCCTTTGATCTCTGGCAACGAGTCAAAGCTGGGCAAGTATCGGCGGCCACTTCCAAGTCCGGGCGATCCACACCGATATCGTCTACAGCAAGCCCACTAGCGACAGCAGCGTCGTCCGTAAACGATGAAGAGGAACGAGACTTACAACCAAGCCTGCGCTTTCTCGATGATTCAGGCAACGTTTTGCGCAGACCCTTCGAGGATGTGCCTTCTATCTCTTCACCAAAAAAGGCCGCGGTTTCGGACCAAGACTCAAGCTCGGGGTCCTCCCCAGAGGAGGCTGGACAATACAGAACTACAGAGACTGGATTAGGGGGATCAGTACAACCGCAAGAGGCATCACAGGACTCATCCCAGTTTTCTAAGGTCAATGCCCCATTTACATCGGCGTTCCAGCGATTCAAAGAAAATAGTGCTCAGCCAGCAAAAGAACCCAGCGACTGGTTTAAAGGAGTGCTATCAGAATGGGAGAACCCTGTCTTCAAGGCGGTTCAACCTTCCGTCCCTCGTGTTGATGATACATCTCTCGGAGTAGGCGATGAAGATGTTGGGTCGACACAGGCGACTGATGCTGGATGTTGCCACCACACAACCATGTCCAACGTCAAGCTGACTGGGCGCATCTCCAAGGCTGCTCTAGTTGGGGCTGAAGTCGTGTCGCAGGTTGACGCAAAGTTTATCCTTGTAAAACTACACCGAGAACAGGTGTCTGGTAGAGCACGGCCGGAACTTCAACGGAACTCAGTTTTGGTACTTATCGATCAGCATGCCGCAGATGAGAGATGTCGACTCGAGGCACTGATGCAAAACTACTTCGAGAAGGTGGATGGGTCCGACGAGGTGGTTGCACGGACGCAGGCTCTTGACAAGCCTCTTCAGTTTGAGTTTTCCAATGAGGAGCATCTTTTGCTGCGAAGATATGCCCATCATCTGCGTCGATGGGGCATCGTCTACAAGCTGGGGGATCAAGAAACAAGTCAGTGGCGGCACAAGAGTAAGCAATTACCCAAGGTGGAGGTGCTGAGTCTCCCACCAAGCATGTATGAGAGATGCAAGACGGATCCAAAGCAGCTTGCGGAGGTCTTGCGAAACGAGATATGGAAGCTCGAGGAGGGGGACAGGCCGACTACTCGGCCTTTTACTGCTGCTAAGGGCATCGCTGGTGGTGACATCGACTGGGTATCCAATTTCCACGGTTGCCCTCAAGGAATCCTCGACTTGCTTCACTCGAGGTCTTGTCGAAGTAAGTATCCCATGACGAGACATTCGGACATTTTCTGACTTGGTAGGCGCCATCATGTTTAACGATGTTCTGTCAACAGACGAGTGCAAAGATCTTGTGCGACGGCTGGGACAGTGCGTATTTCCGTTCCAATGCGCCCACGGTAGACCTTCGATGGTCCCCTTGATCGACATGAGGAACTTGAACATTCATAAGGAAACCTCTCCAGTAAGTTTTGGTGCTGAACTCAAGAGGTCAGGGTTCATGGGATAGGATGGTACGAAGCTGTTGTGGAGTTGTTGCACTTGGAATTTTTTGATACCCAATACTGGACACTCTCGCGAGAGGAATACTTTATGAATAAATTTGAAATTGAATTGTCTCGTCAAACGCGAGCATTTCCCAAGTCTTCACACGCAGTTCATCGTCAGTGACATACCGGGGAAATTGTGTGGCTGGTGCTTGTAATTGCGCCTTGTGTGGCTGAATGCATACAGACGTCCGAGACCCACATTCGTTGGACAGCACTCCTGTGCTGCTGTAGCACCAGCGAGAGCAACAGCTCCGAAGCTCCCCACAGCGGCGTCATTGGAGTGCGAGGCACCGACAACGACCGACACCCAGCGTCGCCCTCAACACAACTCCCACCGCCGCCCCTCCGACGAGCCTTTGACGCCGAGAGATGTAGCCATGGCCTTTCAGGTAACTCGCGATCCCAGGTACTGCCCTGCCCCATGTCCGACACCGACTGACAGACTCCAACGCTGCAGTGGAAGGCATTCGACTTCTTCGACGTCGCCCAGATCCGACTCGCCGACGACGAGACCCGCGCCTTCTTCGAGAGCAACGAGATCGCTAGTGTCTGCTCCGGCTCCGACAGCCTCTTCCTCGGGAGCTACGATGGATTCGTGCGGATCGTCGGCTCGAGCTGGAAGATCGTCAAGAGCTTCCAGGCTCACGATGTCGGGACGATCACACACATGCGCCAGATCGAGGGGACCAGCTTGCTGGTGACGGTCGCTGTAGGTGGACATTTGAATGACGACCGGAAGGGTCATTTTGGCTTACATGTCGCAGGAGGACCTGAGCAGCGAGCCGGTGCTGAAGATCTGGGCCTTGGACAAGTTGGTCAAGAAGACCAACATGCCGACTTGCCTGAGCACCCTGAACATTACGAACAACAAGAAGCAGTTCCCGGTAGGTGTTTAGCATGACGAAATTCTGTCCATCAATTGCTGACATTCGCGCCCGCAGATATCGGCCATCGACCTCCTCGACAACTTGACGCAAGTAGCGGTCGGCTTCGCCAACGGCGCCGTGACGCTGATCCGAGGCGATCTGATCAACGACCTAGGCGCCAAACAGCGGACCGTCCACGAATCGGAGGAGCCCGTCACGGGCATCGAGCTGATGACCGACGTCCAGGGTGTGACGACTCTCTTCATCTCCACGACCGCTCGCATCTTGAAGCTGGCCATCTCTCGACGAGGCCACAGCTCACCGCCCAAGACGGTGGAGGATCTGGGCTGCAACGTGGATTGCATGACTGTGGACAAAAAGACGGGCGACGTTGTCGTGGCTAGGGAGGATGCCATCTACACGTACACGCTGGAGGGCAGGGGAGCGCCGCGGGCATACGAGTCGCCCAAGCGATTGGTGTCGATCTACCAAGATTACGTCGCGTTGATCTGCCCCCCGTCGTCCTCGACGACCGATAAGCCCTCGGATACCATGCGGCGGCGCTTTGGCGGGGGGGCTGCCGATGCACTCTTCAACGCGTCGACTTTTGTCCTCTTGGAACCGGACCTGAGGGTGGTTGGGCACACGCAGTCCCTGATCTCGCCGTTCAAGGCCATCTTCCAGATCTGGGGCGACCTCTTTGTCCTTACCCAGGACGGCAAAGTGAACCGTTTCCACGAAAAGACTCTGCAGCAGCGCTTGGAGATGCTCTATCAGCGCAATATGTTTCCCTTGGCCATCGAGCTGGCGCAGAAGTCGAAGATGGACGCGACGCAGCAGAGTGGCATTTTCCGAAGGTTCGGCGACCATCTGTACCAAAAGGCCGATTATGACGGCGCGATGATCCAGTACATCAAGGCCATTGACACGACGGAGCCGTCACAGGTTATCAGAAAAGTAAGTAAGCTACAGTCCCTCTGGAGAAAGATGCTAATTCACGCAGTTCCTCGACACTCAAAGGATACACAACCTTATCCAGTACCTCGAGCAACTACACGAGCATCGCAAGGCGACAGCAGACCATACAACACTATTACTCAACTGCTATGCCAAGCTCAAAGACATTGACAAGCTCGAAGCCTTTATCAAATCTCCGGGTGATCTGAAGTTTGATCTCGAGACCGCCATATCCATGTGCAGGCAAGGAGGCTACTACGAACAAGCGGCGTACCTTGCTAAGAAACACGGTGAAACCGACCTGGTCGTGGACATCCTCATTGAGGATTCCAAGAAATACGCAGACGCGCTGGACTTTATCTGGCGTCAAGATCCGGAGGTGGTAAGTAGCATGCATGCCCTAGTACAACTGCTATCTAACACCTCTATAGGCCTATCCCTGTCTCAAGAAATACGCTCGGGTCCTCATAGAGAACTGCCCGAAAGATGCAACTACTCTCTTCATCGATTACTACACAGGCAAATACCGTCCCAGAATACACATCATCCCCATTGAAGACAATGAAGAGAGTGTCGCAGCTGGAGGTTATGTTGCAGGCGCCGCGAACGCCGTCCAGAACCTTTCCAACTTCCTTCCCTTGCCGTACATGAACACATCCTCCATCGCCAGCCCTTCAACACCAGGAAACCAGACGAAGCCGATCAACGGCGACGCCTCCCTCATCATGAATCCCGAAGATATTCCAGCACCAAAGTACTCGCCACCGCGGCCACGGACGGCCTTCTCATCATTCATCGACCACCCCGATGAGTTCATCGTTTTCCTGGAGGCTTGCCTCAAGGAGCCAGCTCTGGAGGAGAACGATCGAACAGATTTATACACCACATTATTCGAGATGTACCTTCACAAGTCCAACGAGAGGAAGGGGGATCAGCACAAGGAAGAATGGGAGAATAAAGCCAAGACGCTCATCGAGGGCCAAGACATACCAATGGAGAGCTCGAATGTCCTTCTCCTCTCCCACCTCTCAGACTTCAAAGACGGCACAACGCTCGTCAAGGAGCAATCAGGCCTCCTCTTTGACATCTTCCGCTCCTACACGTCGGCAAAGGACACCCGCGGCGCCATCAAAGCCCTCCGCAAGTACGGCCCGGAGGAACCCCAGCTCTACCCAGCAGCCCTGGCCTACCTGACCTCGGACCCCCGCATCCTCGAAGAGGCTGGGCCCGTCGAGCTCTCCAACGTGCTCGGCAAGATCGACCGGGACGGCCTCATGGCCCCGCTGCAGGTCATCCAAACGCTCGTCGGCCAAAACGGGTCCTCGGCAGGAGGCGGCGTCGCGACGATGGGCATGATCAAGCCCTACCTGCACGAAACGATCGACCGCGAGCGCAAGGAGATCGCCGCCAACCGCCGCCGCATCACGGCCTTCCGCAGCGAGACAGAGCACAAGCGCGCCGAGCTCGCCGAGCTTGGCTCTAAGCCCGCCGTGTTCCAGTCCTCCCGCTGCTCCGTCTGCACCGCGCAGCTCGACCTGCCCGCGGTCCACTTCCTCTGCAAGCACAGCTTCCACCAGCGCTGCCTGCGCGTCGAGGGCGAGTGCCCGCAGTGCGCCACCGACAACGCCACCATCCGCGCTCTGCGCAAGACGCAGATCGAGACGGCCGGCAAGCACGAGCTGTTCAAGGCCGAGCTGGAGAGGAGCGAGGACCGCTTCGGCACCGTCGCCGAGTGGTTCGGCCGCGGGGTCATGGGGGCGCCTAATGCTGATACCGCCTAGTCGAGAGGGATAAACCACATAGATGTACCGATTTTGTTGTTGGCCGGCCAGTAGGGTTTTTGGGTGAAGGGTGTGGTGGCGTAGCGTGAGGGGACAGTTTTCATCGCGTAATGTAGTTCTGGAAGGGAAGAAAGACAGAGTTTCAATACCATGCTGTTTGGACCCGATGAAGACGTACTCTCCCCAGTGTGGTGGGTGTTGCGGGAGACCAGAGTGCAGTAGTTTCTCCAGGCGATGACCAACTGGTTTCCATCTGCAAGCACTGTTGAATTGCTGTCGCCACCGTTCCGTTTTAGCCTTCCTGAGTTCGGAACCACAGTCACGTACGTCACAGATCACGATATTGGACAGAGATCATAGGTGACAGCAGACAAAGGGAAACGTGTCCCAAGTCTTATTTGCCTCAAATTTGTGATAGAAGTAGAAAGAAGAAGAAAAAGTAGAGGGGGTTATTGTGGGTGTTTACATGCCGACATCATCCAACTATTACAGCAGGAGAAAAAAAAGAAAAAAAAGGGTGTTCCTCCCGGAAAACCTGAACGCTCTTGAAAATGCTTTGCATGCTGTCAAGGAAAATGAAACTAGACGACGTCTGGGGATAGAAATAACAACCAGTGGCTGAGGCCACAAACCGAGACCGCCTCCCCTCCATTACACTCCCTTTCCCAGGAGACAAAAGAAAGCCAAATAAAAAAAGTTTGTGTGTGTGTGTGTGTGTGTGTGTGTGTGTGTGTGTGTGTGTGTGTGTGTGTGTGTGTGTGTGTGTGTGTGTGTGTGTGTGTTGAAGATTGTTGATGGGTAAAAACAGAAGTCTATTGGCAGGCCGCCTTCGCCCGGCTGGCTCCCTTGTGCTTCCGAACATGTTCACCTCATCCTCCGAGTCCTCCTCTCCTTCATCATCCCGTCACTTTTCTCGTTTCCACGTGTAGTCGTCACAGTCTGCTCTGAAATACCTCCATCCGTCCATACAGCGCCGCCAGAGAACTATGTGTGCAAGAAGAAAGTTGGAGTGAACAGCAGTCAGCTCCGTCCCAGTCGACCAGATGCAGCCCTCCTCTATGTGATGGTGAAGCACATCTAGTCCTGGAATCCGCCAACGTTCTGTTGGGGCCGAGGCAATGACGCCAGAGAAAGAAAAATGTGCAATCTGATTGCATGCTGTTCTTCGAGTATGCGGTAAATAGGAAATGGTGCCAACGCCCAACTTATGGAATTTGCTGATGAAATTCAAAAATCCGCCAGCCATATATCGATGCTTGGCTCGGATGTGCCTGAAGGCAGTGTACAGACAGTTTGGTGCTAATGGTGGCTTCTTCAGTCCCAAGAGCTACGGACGTCGTCGCCATGCACGACGACCTTCTTAGCTGTCTCGGTGCTGGCGATGCTGATGTTGGTGTCTCTCCGTCTCGCTCCGTAATGAACCCGCTCGCTGGTGGTAGCCGTGGGAGTCGGATTCAAGGACTTCTTTTTCTTCGTTTTGGCCATCGTAAGTCCCTCGTCGCTGTCGCTGTCATCGTCCTCATCGTCCTGGGGCCGTAGCTCAGGTGTGTACTGAGGCGGGGCCAAGCTCCGGTTAACAGGGCTAGGGTTTACTCGCAGAATATCCAGCCCGGAGTGCTCTCCGAATGAAGGATGCTCAAAATGCTCTAGGGGAAAGCCGGCAATCGGCTCCTTCATAAATGCTGGAGGAGTAAGGGAATCAGTCGTCTCCAGGAGCGCCGGCCTGGGGTGAATCACTCCTGGTTCAACCAGTGGCTCTACGTCCAAGTCCGCAGAAACAGAGCTAGAGCCGCTCAGCAACGCTGGTAGGGACGGGTCGGACTGGAAGGCAAGCATCTCCTCCTTTGACGGATGATTGGTTGATGAGACGGGGCTTGTAATTTCACTCGGGCTCGTCAAGGGAGAAGCTAGGCCCGCATTTGATGTTGAACGGGATGACTGCCGGGTCTCCATGGTATCCTCCCTTGATGGTGGAGGCGGCGTGCCAAAGAGCTCGTCGTCAGGGGATATCGGACAGGGCAGCTCGGTAGGGTCAATATTAGATGTAGTGCCATCGGCGTCATTTTGCAGCTGGGCAAGCCTTTGCTGGTAGTCGTCAATATACTTACGGTGCTGTTCATCTTGGGCGCGTGCGAAAGACTCGGGGGTTGAGGTGTTGTACTTTCGAGGCGGCGGTGTCCTGGCCTCTGGTAGGTTGCGAACAGTTTCCACCCTGTGGGCCGTCTGGGGTCGCTCCTCTAGATCTGCATTCGCCCGTTGGTTTTCGTAAATGTTGGAGTCTGATTGAGGCTGGCCGTGCTGGTACCCGGTAACAGATCTGGACGAGAAGAACAAAGGCGACGCTAGGCCGCTGCTGCCTTGCTTTGCCTTCCCAAGATCGACTGATCGGACTGGGCGTGGACGGCTTGGCATTCGGTGAAGAGTGCCGGGAGCGACAGCTGTGCTGACACCAACATGTGCAGGGGCGCGCTTGTCGTTGCTAGCAAAGAGACCGCGATCTACAGACCGAGACCGTAAAGCTTCCTCGGTGAGTGCCTCTATGCCTCGAGCCTTGCGGAATTCCTTCATTGGGTCATCGGTGGTGCCATCATATGGAGTAGGTGGCAATGTCTTGACCTCAGGAACTCCGGCGGTCAAAGTGAGGTAGCTATTGCCGTTGGAAGGGCTCTGAGAGTACTGCTGGTAGGGTCTGTAAGTCGACGCAGTACCTGCCATTGTAGATTGGTCCGAGGGCGAGGCTGTCCCGCTATTTGTCCGAGAGTTGTTGTGACTATTGTGAAAGGTGTTTTGAAGAACGTGGAGAAGGGCGGCTCCCTGGCCGATCGCAGGCTGGGCGATGGCGGTTGCGAGAGGATCATAGGGTGACTCGTACGGCGTGGCTGCTTGGCTGTGAACTAAAGGATGCTCGCTGCCTACAGCGAAGTCTTTGACGTTAGAAAAGTAGTCCTCGCTTTTGAGGCTTTTGCGACGCGAATCTCGCGAATGAGGGGTTGGCGGTACGTTGTACATGCTGTCCCCAGCCGAGCTGGCGGCGCTACTGGCGGCTCTTCGGCGAGACTTGCTATCGCTTCGATCCCCTAAAGGGTGCATCAACTTTCCAACGGTCTTCTTGATCGTAGACCGCGCACGCTCCAGGAAGGCAATGGGCACGACGGCGTGCGCAGTCTCCTTGTCGTTGACCTGGACACGTCTTCCCTGAGATGGCCGTGCGGGATCGGTATCATCAATCCAAGTGATGGGGTTCGGGATGCCCTGGACGACCCATGGGTGCCTCTTGATATCCCTCAGGCGGATCCGCTTCTCGGGGTTTTTCGTAAACATCTGTCGTAGGAGGTCGTACAGAAGGTTGTCGATATCTTCGTAAGCGAGCTCATTGTCATCTCTGTATGGCGGTACATTGTGTCGCTTGAAAAGGGATTCAGAGTTGGGAGGCGTAGATGGATCGACAGGCTTGAGGCGTTTGCGAGGGATGAAGACATCTTCGGTCGCGATCTTCTTGAACATCTGCCATTCGTCCTCGGCCTGAAAAGGAATTCTCGCGTAGATGAGGCAGTACAGCGTGACACCCAGGGACCAGATGTCGATCATCTCGGAGATTTTGGGCTGTTCCATACGATCCAGATCTGTGTAGCACAGTTCGGGTGCAAAGAACGCAGGCGTGCCGACCGTCTTGGCCAGCTCAAGATCGTCGTCAAAATCTTGTGCTTCAGATTCCGAGACAGTCTCATCGTCGGGCTCTCCATCTCGAATGGGACGGCCAAAGTAGGAAACGCCAAAATCGGAAATCTTGACGCGATGGTCCCTGGTCCACAATAGGTTGGCGGGCTTGATATCCCTGTGCACGACGCCTTGGTAGTGCAGGTATTCCAATCCCAAGACAGTGTCTCGGAAGGTCGACCTGGCTTGTTCAAGCGTAAAACAAGGAACGTAGGAAAAGTCTTCAGCAAAGGGATCGTGCATCCGAGAATTCCAGTCCACCGAGGACATGTGAGAGATGATGGAGTCAGCCATGCTTGGTGAGCGACCCCGCAGTGCAGCCTCCTCAATGTAGGGCCCGTACATTGTTCCGTCAAGGGCCGTAGCAGAGCCTGGATTGCTAGATCGAAGGGGGCCCGGTGTTTCCATATCGTCCTCGATAGCGAAGGACTCTTGGTCAAATGCGGGATTGTTCTTCATGGAGTTGACCGACTGCGACCGTGACGGGGCTCTTGAAGTAGTACGAGATGCCTGTAGGGAGTTTGGCAGAGAACCGTCGGCCCCAATTCTTTCCAGTGTCGTGAAATCGTCTTTGGATGCAACACGGGAACGGGAGCTGTAACTCGCATCATCGGAAATACCGTGCTCGATGCTCCAGAAATCATGGACGCCCATGTTGGCCTGTGTCATCTTGGCTCGCTTCAACTCCTTGAGGGCGAAGCGTCTTTCCATCAAGAGATCGTACTGTTCTTCCTCCGGTGTGGCTGGTTCGCCGCGGGCTTCTCGTTCGATTCGACGTCGCTCGTAGAGGCAGATGTGAGGCAAACCCTTCTTTCTCCAGACAACTTCGCCCAATTCGACGTGCTCCAAAATCAGGTAGATCTTCTTAAGTTCTGGGTCGTCGATAATCTCAAGCAATGATACGACGTTGGGGTGTCTCATCTTCTTGAGGATGGCGATCTCTCGCATCGTCTTTTCCTGTGGGGACATGGCCATGACCTTGCCAAGACGGCGTTTCTTCGAATATCGTGGAATGATTTTGATGGCCACGTTGTCGCCAGTTTCAAGGTTCCGCGCCAGTTTGACCTTGCCGTGCATGCCCCTACCGATCTCTTCGATAACTTCATACTGGTTGATAAGTTTTCGGCCGGTAATGCTGTCGGAATCGATCAAAGCTTTGTGCGTCCTGAGGTTTCACAAGGTTAGCTTATCAGGTTATCCTCCCTGGTCGCGGGGTTTCGCGATAGCCCCTCCACCAGTGTAGGCTGACGACTTGACTGAGGCGTTGCGCCTGTCGGCCAGCCCCAAGTCTCAATACCAGCACCAATCGCGCGGGGACACAGCTATTCTACGGGAAGACCAAGACATACTCTCTGACTTTGTGATGTTGCAGCGGATGTAGGTATGGGCTGCTCGTCTCGGCGTTCGGGGTGTTGGAATCGGAGGAGGACTGGGTCGGGTAGCTCGACTTCGGATGCGGGTTCGAGGGGCTGAAAAGGCCCGGAGAGGTCATGGGCGTGCTAGCGGCAGACCTGAAGGGCAGCATGTTGGATGCAGGTGGAATGAGAGCCTGCAGTTGAGGATGATGAGAGTTTCTCGAGTGGGGAGGGTGCTGTGGTTCCATGTTGTGCGTGAGAGTATTGGAATTGAACTGGTCGGGGGAGTATCAATCGGCGACTCGACATAGTGAGGGGCGTAGGAGTACGTGCAACGAGGCTCGCACGGCGGCCGAAGAAGAGAAACGCTGCGACGGTCGGGCTTCAGTTGGCCATGATCGTTCCGGTTGGGGCGATCGTGGGTTGCGGTTCAAAGTTGCAGTCGTGGGTTTGGTGTCGACCGAGAAAAGAGGCGCAAAAACGACGTAAGAGCCGGAGTGAAGGTTCCGGCGAGAGCAGGATGCGGTCGTTCAGAGGAGTGCGCTGGGTCACTTGCTGGCTCGAGATAGTCGTCGGCGATAGCGTCCTGGAAGAGAGGAAAGAGTAATGAAGGGTTGACAGGACACAGGAGGCAGACAGTGGTTTGCGAGGCGAGTCGAGAGTTGAAGTCAAAAACGGACGGCAAGGTGGGAGACGGGACGCGTTAGGTTGAAGGTTGGTTGGGTTGGCGAAAAGGTACGTTCCGGGGAGGACGGGACTAAAAGACGAGGGGGGAACAAGACGAGGGTCCTTAGTCCTTTTTTTTTTCTTCCTCTCCCCCTTTGGGTGTCTGGTGTCGGGTGCAGGAGGGAGGCCAAGCAAGGCGAGCCCAGGCAAAAGGTAATAGTGCGCAGTGTGTCGGTACCTAGCGCGGGCAGCCACAGAGGCAGAGCGATGGGCGGCGAGTGATGAGTGCAGTGCGTGCGTAGAAAAAGAGAGAGTTGGGCGGGAGAGTGTGTGAGTGAGAGAGCAGAGAGACAGACAGACAGACAGACAGCAGAGTCCGGGGTCGGGGGTCGGGGGTCGGGTCGGGGGGTGTTGACGAAAGTGTGAGTGTTCCTGCTTGCTGCTGGGTGTGGATGATGGAGGGTAGCGGTGGTCGGTGGTGGTGGTGGTGTGTGAGTGAATTGGGGATTTTGGATGGGGCCTGGTTCAGCTTTTTTTGGGAGTGGGCAACAAAATGGTGGTGGTGGGCAAGGAGAGTGGACATCATTCACACATTCATCAGTCTTGGAGTGGAGGCTCGAGGAGGGAAGCAAGCCAAGACACTGGACGAGGATGATGGATGCACCTCAGATGGGGACTCTTATTTCTTTCTCCTTTGCACTTCCGTCAGAACCAAGATGGAAAAGACCACAGAGCGCTGGGCACACAGACGCAGAGAGAAGGAGGGGGGAGGCCAGGATGAGGCACGAGGGAAAAGGGACTTCCCAACCTGAAGAGCACCTCACTTTTACTCTCTCTTTCCCTCCCTCCCTCAGACTCAGAGTCCAGTTCAACACCCGGCACTGGCAGCAGCAGTGACGATGAGGGAGGGGACACTGGGACACTGGGACACTGACTGGAGGGGAGGGGGGCAAATCGACAGGGCAGGCGCGGCGCCCGCAGTGGGACCCCAGCCAGCCCGCCAGCCAGCCCAGCCCAGCCCACCTCACTCGCTCCCAGCTGTGGGCCAGTGCTGATACCGTGTGAAGTCCGGACTTTCCCATCGACTGATTGGCTCCGATGGAAGTGGAGATCGGAAAGATGGATCGAGAGTGGGTCGACGCTGTGTCGGTGTGAGGTGAGTGGACATCCGCACAGGTCAAGCCACAAGATAAGCCTCTTACCAGCGCTGTCGACCGAGATAAGAGGGATCCGCACCTGGCCGGGTACGCTAGACAGATAAACGCACGGCCCAAGACACGCACAGTGTGGATTTCCGCAGCAGGAGCGCCGCGCCGCATTTTCCAGTACGTACCTTACCTTGCGAATACCTCACCAGCACCAGCAGCACCAGCACCAGCACCAGCACCTTGCCTGGCCTGCAGTTTCGCTGCTGATGGCACCCTCCGCAGCAACATCAAGCTGCAGGCGCCATGCAGCAATGTCTCTTTCCCGTCAAGTCTGTGTTTCTGGCAACGCCACTGTCGACTCCTTTTCGACCTTGTCGATGCCATCCAATCCATTGCCAATTGCCGTTGGCCTCGCTCATCAACCACTGTATCACAGGCAATTAGCCCGGCTACTCCTCTGTCACCTCTCACCCGGTCTGGGCTTCCAGGTGCGGCCACCCCGTTCCATTGACCTCAATCAGAAAGAGGCATTTTTAGGTCGTCTTTTACCTGACGTCGGCCTGCTAACCACTCTCATCTCCCATGGTACGATTGCCAGGCGGCATGCCAGAAATCGACATCCAATCCTACCTGTCGCCGCAGCTCGACTCGGACCCGGACAAGCCATGTCCCGGGCTAAGCGACAGCGGACAGCGTGCGGTATCGTGCGGATAGCAAGAGAAGCCCATGCCTCGCCAATCTCGAGTGACAAGCAAGTATCGGCGGGCTTCTACATGCGTGAGCACACTGTCAGGCACATGCTCGTGTGCTCCATATCAGTTTACGACGTCAATGTTCTTTGCGAAATACGACACCAGAATTAAACCTTCAACGCACACGAGCTAATTACAAAGTACATGCTGGAATACGGATCCTGCGCGTGTTTTCAGATTCCAACGAGACAACACAACTCGGACCGCAGAACAGGTTGTGAGTCTACGCCAAGCCCAGCAAGAAGCAGAGCAGTGGGCTTGGTGGAGCAAGTCCTACGTCTTGGTCGTGTCTTTTCTGGCGGCGCAGGGGCGGAAGACACTTGACAAGGGTGGCCGCTGTTGGGTCAATGCTGCTGCGGCTGCTGGGGGAAGCTGGCACCTGCTAGGGATCCATCCCCTTCCCCAATGCTTGCCAAAGCCTGACTTCTTACGGCTCAAAGTGTGAGGCAGCGGCAGCGGCAGCGGCAGCGGCAGCAAGCACGGCAAGGACCAGGGCGAAGGCGAGGGCGCCGGCCAAGCCAAGACAACGAGAGACTTCCGCTCAGGTACCTTGCCTTATCGCGCCATGATCTGCACCTCGTCATTGGCTCGATGGAGCCTCTCACCTTTTTCGTTACATACGGCTACTACGGACCAGGTATCTTTCGCTCTTTTTTGCCAAAGTATCGCCTCATGCTATGTCCAGCGCCGAGTACCTCGAACACACTTTCGAGTGCTCGCTGTTGGGCGGACTCTTGTCTCCGCCAACCAAAGACATCTCCCATCACAGAAGCAGTTCACAGAACATGTCTACAGCTGAGGTCTGCCTGAGGGCGGCAAGACACACTGACGTTCGAGACACGGGTTCTCTTGACTCTCTCACTGACCGGTGTTACCGGCGACGTCGACAGCTCTCACAGCCATACGAACAAAGAAGAGCCCATCCTCGGCTCGTCTCTCTCACCTCGACGCGTGCCTCGTCATTTGTTTCGCGCGCGTCTTTCTGGATGTTTCCCTTCAAACTCCCAGAAAAGAAAGACCCTCAAATTCCATTATTGGGGCAACGGAAGCACGCCCGAGGGTACGGGCCAACAGATACTGGACGACCACTTGTTCAACACTTTCCATCCAGCCATTGCAAACACGTCAGGCCAACGGCCCAACCTAGAAAATTTCCGAGCCGAAATCGGGTGGTATGGGATGGAAGATGAGCGTAATCGTGCCGTGGCAACTCTGTCATCCAGACTCCGGATCTCTCGCCTTGGTTCCCGGCACGGCTGGCCTGGTACTTTGCCCTGACGTTAATTAGCTCGCACGTCTGAGGCTACTTTCGACTGTCGACTTGATGTCAGTAATCCATGCTCACAAGTACACCACACTGCATCGCCACGCTTGGGAGCGCTTCCAGCATGTCTGCACCTGCATCACCTTTACTTTCTCCGCATTAAACCTAGCTGCGGCATACTCGCTGATGAGAAAGATGGCGGGTGGTGGGCGGCGTCGGCGGCGATGACAAACCGTTCACCGAATGCGAGTGCCTACGTAGCGATGACGAGAAGCAGCCGCTAACGACGACATGGTTTTCACGTACCTTACCCTCCTACTGTGGATGTGGATGGCGCGGGGGACTCTGCCTACCTACGGATCCAGGTCCAGATCTCTTGACTTTCTGCCGGAGCTGGTTGCTTTGTCTGCCGGCCCAACGCCAACGCCATCACGTCGCGACGCACAAAGAACCTGCACATGGAGGGGGCTCGTCCCGTCTTTGGCACCAAACGACACCGACGGGCGGAGAGGAAAGTCTATTGGACACCCCAACGCCTCGGACTGACAACAGGCGAACAAACCACAACAGTCGCTCAGTGCAGAGGCTCTCACCCATTGTGTCCGTACGCTGCGCTGCATGGTAGTGGCACGTCTGCAGCCCAGGTATCCGAATAATTAGCGTGTCCAGGACGGCAGTCGCCCAGCTCCCAAGCCAATGCACCACCATCCACGGATAACCGTCAACCAACTGCAATTGCATCTTCGGCCTACGCAGCACGACCGTCGATACACATGCAATCGCCCGCTCCCTCACTCATTCAGCGGGATGGTCATTGGCGCATGCGAAAAGCTCTCTGCGACGCCCATTGGACGCCTGGCCTCGGAGCTACATCTCTCCTGTCTCTGCATTCTTCCTTTTTGGCCCAAATTTGACGCCACGGTCGAGACCCTAATGCACCAACCCCAGCAGCTTTGAATTGGGTTGGGGAAAAGCAAAGAAGCGCAATCAGCACGTCGGATGCGTCTGCCTGCCGCCTGTCTCTGGATTCCCATTCTCGCAAACTTGCAAATCTCACATGCAACCTGTACATCATGTCTTGAGTCTGCGGCAGGGTACAGTGCTTCAACCAAGAGCTCTGACGCCCCATTCATACAAGCCAAGGATTCGAGATATGTCCAGGCGCGATACAAACTGCAGACGAGATACTGCCACTAGCAAGGTCCATGGCGATGCACCATCGACCACCCATGGCAGCATGGCCCAGACTTGGCACTGGCCTGACCAGATGTGCCGATGTTCTTGAGTGGCATGATACCGTACAACGTACACATAATTGGCGTTACGCCCCTTTTGTTCATGTTTCAATCAGCTTCCCTTGAAGAAGCCTCTTGAGAAACATCAGGACCGGCGCCGGGATCTTACACACCGGCTAGCTAAGCCGGTCTTCTCGCTTGATTCCGGACAAATGCCTAACATTCTCTCCTCGTCCTCAACCCCGGGCTACGACACTGGTCTCGTTGGCCGCTGGCGCATTCTCGGCATTCAATGATCAGACAGTGGATCTTCCGCGGGATAACTCTGCGGCCGCGGTGATCGCAAGCTCGGCGGACACGGACGCAGGATAGACTTTTGCAGACCAGACGAGCCAACCAGTAAGAAGCAGAAACGCAATCAGTCCGTTTAGCGGCGGCGTTGACAAGGACGAAGTGATTCAAAGCGGACCCTTGCT
Source organism: Colletotrichum gloeosporioides (assembly GCF_011800055.1). Taxonomy (NCBI): domain Eukaryota; kingdom Fungi; phylum Ascomycota; class Sordariomycetes; order Glomerellales; family Glomerellaceae; genus Colletotrichum; species Colletotrichum gloeosporioides. The sequence continues at coordinate 37,164 of NW_025544714.1, read as the reverse complement.
GCCTCATACAAGCGCAGAACACATGTGGCACGTAGAAGACAAGTGCCTGATGTTTCTCACTCATCCACTACAGTATCTTGGCGAACAACTCGCAGGGTATTTGTGCCCAAAATGGGGAATCGATTGGCTGACGGTTCTGTCACCAATTCCTCAATTGCTTGGATTATCGAAGTGTTGCTCGCTTCATCCAGCAACTTGCCGGCGTCTCCGCTGGCATTGAAACGAGCGGAACAGACATATCATAGGTTTAATGTAATTGACTTCGCGAATCCCGTCTCTTGCAGCCCAAGCCTCAATCGCGCCCCTGGTTGACGCCAGATCAGAGATGATCGTCGTTCACCGGCCACCCCCAACCGCCCCCATCCATGCGACTGGGTCGCCAAACCATGATCCCCTCATCCTTGGACGGAACGGCAGGCACAGTGGAGTTGAACTGGAGCCGCCGTCAACGTCGATGGCTTCGAGTGGGAACACGGCGCGAGAGACTCCGCAGGTTTCCTGCTTGGCCCCTTCCTCTGTGGCTCCGATACTCTTTTTCGAAGCCCAAATGGCTCCACTCTTGTTGCAGCTTGCATCAACCGGGGGGCTAAAGGCGTGGGTTATGAGCACACTGAGGACGACTTTCGGGACCTCAAGATGCCACGGACACGCATGGCAGGTTGGGCAGACAGGAACTCATGCACGCATTGCAGGCTTGCAGGAAACCAACCACCAATGTGTTCCTGGCTGGCCTGCTCGACATTTCTGTTCGAAGTCGATCTCTGCTTCAGATTTCTTAGCCGCAAGCCATTCACCAGGTAGCCCCTCCCTCGCCAGTCTGCTTCATCATTTTACCATCTCTACGATATGAGCTGCGTCTGTAATACATTTCCAGAACAAGTCGTAAGCTCATAACAGACATAAGCTCTCAATCGTACTTTTCATCGGCCCGGGCTATCATCGAAAAGTAACGAACGGAAACACAGAGCCCAGAGCGTTGACGGCAGCAACCTTCCCAGGCGGTGCCCATGCTGGGCAACTATTGGACAACATGGTGACATCCAACTAAAGTCGCCGAGCGAGCTTTGGAAGGAGGAGAAGTGATCGGACTTGAGAGCTTGTTAGACTACCTGATCCAGGTTAGCAAGTCCCCCCGACCTATTATGTCGGCCTCGGGAAGAGACGGTAACATGCAAACTACGGAGTACGCGCCGTCGGCCGCTCTCAACACTCTGACTTGCGCAGCTTCAGCACCCCCGACAACACCATGCAATGGCGTCTCGGCACAACCCATAATTCACGATGGGATCGAGAGCGTTTCGGGCCAGAGGCTCCCATCAGTCGTCCCGATGCCCACCGCCTACCGCTGTCACGTCGGAAACATTACGAAGCGACGACGGCAATGGCCAGTGCGGACCTGGCTAGCACACAGCGGGAGTGCGGCGGCGGCAGCCCGGCCGCCGGTGTACCTCAGTACATGGAATGGACCTCACTGGAAGAGTTGGATTTGAGGCCCATCATGAACGGGTCCCATTTGTCCGGGTCCTTTTTTTTTCATCGTCTACAAAGTAGCAGCAGTAGGGTCGGGTTTCTCTCCCTTACCAGCACGGAGTATCGACGATCACTGCAGACGATGTGGGCTCCATCCTCTACTATGTACCAACGGGTCCACTGGCTGTTGAGAAATTCCAGCAGTATCTCTCTCTGTCGATTTGGTGGTCCGTTCAGGTCTCAACTTTGCATGAGATCAGGTACGCATGTGCCTGTACCTCTGCGATACTTCACCTCCTTGGCAACCCTAGCGGGCGGCTATTGTCATTCGAGAGTCAGGTTGACCACGGACCAACGCTTAATGATATTCATCAGTACGCCGAGATCTCATCTTTTGCTGAGATCTACACAATCTCAGTGATGAGGTTCTCGTCACACCATCCAACGACATCCATCACCCCAGTACACAACACAACACCTCCGACTCGAATATTGCAACTCACCTGGCTTGCATTACCTCTGAGCCGTCAGCACCGTTGCACGTTTGCCCACAAAATTTGCGACCGATGCCACACTGCTGAAAGCGGCCTAAGGCGGCCCCGAACAGCTGGATCCACGTTGAATTGAGAATGGCTCGTTGCCAGTAATAATGGACTGAACGGGCGGGACGGTTCATTCCTACCGGTGAGGAACAATATGAGGCGCAGAGATCCAGAACGATCTAGGCCACGATGACCTCGTTTCGGCAGAGGGGGTGGAGGCCAAATTTGTACGCCTCCATATAAGGATTTGAGACCCACCGCTCGTCTGCCCTCCTCAAGTCAAGCAGACTGCGGTGATGGCTATTTTCCCCGTCTACAGAGACGGCTAGTGCCCTCCTGCGGCGTCCCTGCGTCGAACCGAAAAGAAACGAACGACGTGGCAGCTAGGGGTGGTTGCCGAACGAAACATGTCAGAAAAGAATCTCACGATGGCTTCGCTTTTGCATTCCCTTCCCGGGCAGAGTCTTGACCACGGGGCCTCTCCTGCCCCCAAATGGCCGGGTCCAGACTGCCACACCGGCCTCAGATTGCGGAGAAAGAGCCCAGGGTCTTCCATCGTCAACGACGCTCCCGCACCAGAATCCCCCAATCGCTGACTGTCCCCGAGTTGGGACGATGTCCAGCTTTGCTGTCAACCCCGGCCCAAGACTGTTTGCGGTGTAGCGCACGATAAAGGACGACAACGCACCCACATCCCTTGGGCGAGGGGGGAAAAAGTGAGGACATCGTGAACCTGACAGATCCGGACACAATTTACGGGCCGGAGACCCCAATAGAAAGGGGGCTCGGTCATGCAGGCAGGCTGCGCGGTGCTCAGCGCGTCGGATATGGGGTCAACAACCAATGCCGAAATTTGTGGTGGCTGGGCGGGCAGGCCCAAATCAGCTGCCCGCGCACGAGGTTATCGTCGATGGCTACCACACGGGTCCGTACATGCGCGAGACTGAATCGTGGCTCAACTTGTCTGCCCACGCACCAACGTCGCCTCTTGAGTATCCCGCTCCAAGCGACGCCGGGCTAAGGCCGCACAAAAGAAAAGGGCGCAGCCAGCGGCGACTGGGACGACGCAATAGACGAGCACCATGCATCATCCTGTCTGCAAGACAACGGGAACTAGAGCAAGCTCGAACGACAATAGAACTTTCCCAGTTTTTTGTGCTCTTTTTTCGCGCGACGCAAATAGAAAACCTCGGCCGTTCAGTCCCGTCTACGCAAAACTCCGGCACTGGGTTCTTGAAGCATGGCAAGCATGGTTCACCTGAGCGGCGCATGTCGATCGACCCGAACTCTCTGCTTCTTCTCAAAGATAAACCTCGCTCACTAGTCTCCGGAGGCGACGCTCCTTTCTCTTCTAGGCCTCAACTTCAAACTTGAACATCAACCCCAAACTACAGCCGATTTCAAGCTCGCGCGATTAGAATTGGGCACACGTGTGGAAACGCAATGCGAGCCCCAAAAGGAACTCTCTCCCTTCATCTGGTGGTCGTCGGGTCGATCGCACCCCTGCTGACGCCTTACCCCAGCTTTTTGCGCTCCCTCACGGACACACTCTCTTTGCAGGGTCTCCGGAATGTGACTGCTCACATCGCGGCTTCAGTCTCGACCTCCGTCGTTTCAGCGAACACCGGCTGGCATTTACGTTTCTTGTATGGCGTTGCACTCAATTCCGCCCCCTTCCCCCTTTTGCTTTTCTTTCCCGTCACTGTTTTTTCCCTTCCCCCAACTGGTCTGACATGTGCTCATCACGTTTACGAAATGTCTCTGTTGGCTACTACCCTTACAAGCCGTTGGCGTCGACGTTCGCGCCCGTCCGGTAGCCCCCATGGTTCTATCCGGGGTGGCGGGGTTTGCGGCTTGCGCGCCTCTTCGTGTTTTTTCACCCCTCCTCCTCCGAGCTTGAACGTTGCCTGTACACCACACACACTCTCTCTCTCTCTTTACTTTCCCACGGATCTGCGCCTAGCAAAGTGTCAAAAATATCAGACGTCTGGGGGAGGCGGGAAAGCCGTTGGACCTTAGTTGGAAGCAGCCGTGAAACCGGCTGCCCTAAAGCATGGGGAAGATGAACATCTTTACTCATCATGGCATCATTGCTCCTTGCACAGCATTGTCTGGATAACCCCCTAGTACACGCACACACCATGTCCTGCACATCAAACACGTACTGTTCAGCCCTCCCGCTTTTCCCCAGACTGTAAGCTGCAGAGCGGGAAAAAAGAAAGGCTCGCTGTTCCATGCCCGAGCTGATCGCTGGCGGATGGCTGCTCAGGTCGCTCAGCTACAGCACGGCTTGACTCGCGATGTGATTTCTTGCACAGGTAAACCCCCGTTGACGACGCCGACGTTGACTGTCTCTCAGCAAGCAAGCCCCCGGCCCGGTCGAGATGCGCGCCCTCGGAAAAAGCAAAAAAGGAGATACGCATTCATCCGGGGTATTATGGGGACGAAAGGGGGCTCGAGAAATGCGGAGGAGGGGAAAAGGGGAGGGGCGGCCGAGATTATTCGCTCGCCGAGGGGGGGGGCAGGAGCTGGTTTGCTCCGAAGCGGGCGAGGAATCGCACCGATTTGGCCGGGCGTCTGCCTCCCTTCGTGAACGGCTGCATGTGTTTGCGGTTTTACGCCGGGCCTTCTCTTCCTGTTCTCAAGCATGGCTCTGGCTCAGTATTCGATGCAGCCGCCACTATCACATCTCAGCTTTTTTCGAGGGGCTGATTGGTCTGACACACCGGGAGACGGAGCGAGCACACACAACGCCGGTGGTGTGTGTAACCATGGAGCTATCCCGCTTCCTCCGCATTTCTCACTCTGGGCTCAAAACACCCGACGCAACCCGCCCCTCTCTCGGCTCTCCAATGTCTCGGGGTTTTGAGAGGAGATTGGTTGGGCAGGACGAGTTGGTCATCTATCACGGATGAGCTCGCAGAAGAAAGAAAAAAGGATGTGTGTGATGGGGACGCGAGCGGCGACTAGAGTGGGAAAAGGTGAGGGAGCCGGCGGGGTTTTCGGTGTGACACGCGCCTGCCTGGGCGGGCCGGGGGTGACGTTCATTGCTGACCGTGGGATCCAAGGTGAACGAAAATGCCCCGGTGATGCGTGGTTGCGGCGCAGCTGGGTGATGGTTTGCTTGGGTCTGACCAACGAGTTTGCATGACTTGCTCTGCCTCTTGGCCTATGTATGAAAGTGATGTGTCTCTTTTCTTAGCGTTCTTGCTATTAAGTAAGAGTTCCGCGGGGAAATCTAGTGAAGCTGTGAGGTGGGAAGCTTCGGCTCGTGGAGGGGGTTTTTAGTGGGCAACCCCCCGGATGGAAACTTGCTGGGTCGTCAGCACAACACGGTACAGCACAGCGCGCCGCTTGGTGTTGGTGTTGTTGGTTTGGTGGTTGGGGTCTGGACTGGACAATAGGTGTTCTGTGCCGCTGCACGTCATCCCAAATATTGGGGGCGGGGTGCTTGGGGCTGTGTTTGGTTGCCAATCTTCTCCTAAGAACATCTTTTGGGCGGGGGATGGGTGGATGGATGGATGATCACGTCCCTGCATGTTCGCTAGCTAAAGCGGTGATCTTCGTTTTCTTCTTGGTGCTGGAGAAATCCTGTGCGTGGCTGGTGTAGAGGGATGCGTGTGATGATGGGTCATATCGTAATACGAAAGCCGCATTACACTCACTCACGACTGTCTTGTACGGGTTTTCCGGCTTTGCGCCTCGTCACGTTGTGGTGCTCGTCCTGTTATTCTGACGGCATGTCTCGGTTGAGGGCGAAGCACCTCATCCATCCGCGCGGGAAGAGATGATGATGGTGAATAACTAATCGCTGTGTTCTCGTGTGTAAGTCATCCAACGCGCACCCGGTGGTTTGGGCTTCCCGGTCTGTCACGTAAGGGCCTCTAGCACGCGTCACTCTGATTTGCGCCATTCTCGTAGCATGGGAGGCTAGATGGGAGCTAAGAGGTGGATGGTGAGGGCCGATGACGACGGAGGGGACTCAAATGTTGGAGCCGGGAACGAAGAAGATGGTGATGGTGATGCTACGGGTGCGCGGTATGCAGCCACACCTTTTTTCTTCTTCCTTTTCCTCTTCCGCCTTTCTGGTTTACGTTGATATTTTTGTTTCTGGACGGGGGGGACCAGTGACTGGCGCGACGGCCTTCCTTGGTGCAACGTTCGTTCTTTGGGGGAGGGGGGTTGCGAATGGCGTGTGGCATGGTATGGTGACCGACCGTTTGTCTAGTACGGATACGCTGCTGGGGCTTGATAGAGAATTAGACGGGGCTTGTGGCGGGTAAATCAAAAGTGTGGCGAGGCAAAGACAATCCAATATCTTTCTTCCTTGCCGTTGGTCTCTGTCTTTGCGTCGTTCGTCGTCTGCTGCTCGAGGACAGGAGGGGAGTGAGGATCTGCCTGATTGGAGATGTTTCACGCAGCACACCCGGTCCGGTCCACCTTCCTTCCCACTTTTCCCTTATCATGGGCCATGCCGTCTCTCGTGATGGGAAAGTTGCGAAAATGGGATTTGTTTTTGTGAGTGTGTGCGAAGGAATGCTACCTCGGGGTGATGTTGGTGAGTGAGTTCCCCGGAGATCGCTTCGGCAGTGGAGCGGAGGAAAACAGGGAGGAGATGTATGTCTTGGAGGATTGTTACCATACTCGGACGTGTTGTCTTTTAACGGCCAGCATTTCGCAGACTTTTGTCCCCTGTGTCTGGGAAAGGCGGAATTCTTTGATGGGTGGGTAGTGTTTGGTTCATCAGATCTGGACTAGTTGTCGCAGCTTTTGATGGCGAGTGAGTGAGAGACAGAGAGATGTCTTGGATGTCGGGATGGAGCAATGCTGTGACACCGACTTCCCGCGCGTGATGTGAGAGTCTCTCTGGAACGTAGAATCGGCGGTTATCGAGGGCCATCTAGAGACAGATGCAGATATGTGCCCGATTTGGGGCCCTGGACGGTGGGAGAGTGGGGAGGGTGAAGGGAAAGAAGTGGCTTTGGAAAGTGTTGAGGTGAGTGAGTGTGATGTCTCGGAATGGGACTGGTGATGATACTTACAGAGAGGGTGGGAAGGAAGGGTTCTGATGCTTGGTATTCCTCTTTCCTCTAGGGGTACGCTTTTGCCTCTTTCTTCGTGAGACAGAGGATTCACATGGTCGGGGTGATTTGAATGCCTTTTTGGAATTGTGATCTTGGCGTTGGCTTGTGATGATGATGTTGGATGGGGGTTTGAAATACACATGTGTGAATTTGCGTGCGAAGATGAGAAAGGAAGTCACTGCCTTCTGAAACAGCGTGTGCACAAGCGCTTGGGAATATTAGAGACCAGATTGCTGTCCGTTCGGTATCTTCTGCGAAGCCCACGAGGCAACAGAGGAGCATATATCGTGATGAATGCTGTTCATCAACGAGACTGAAAAAACTGCGATGAACTTGGGAAACATGTTCGAGCCCGGCAGAGCCACAGACCTACTCAATAGAACCAAAAGATGCCATCTGAGAGTGCTTTAATATGTTTAGGGATTGTATTATTTGGTATATCGCCAGATCTTTACATATCTTACACGTCTATGGGATGATGTCCAGGGATTATCACAATCCACCTAGTTCACGACACACAGCCTAACAGCCCCCGGCTTCTCCGCAAGCTTTATCAGAGATAGTGAATGACGTCTCGACACACATTATATCTGTGTTCTTGTTAAGTTGGACTCGGGAGCAACTTCATCTCCGTCAAGCCTTGCGAGCATTGGGAATCTTTGACCGATCACTGCTCTTCCGGGCATCCACCTCGTCAACTAGGTAGCTAAGTTGGCAGATCCGCGTACGGTCGGCGGCGAACAGGCCCAGAATGCCGGCAAGTGTGATGTGAGGCCTGTCGCCTCGCAAATTCCAGGTGCTCGGCAGGTCTCGAAGCCCGTTGTGTCTACACCTGCCTCCTGCCGAGCAGAGAGTTCAGCCATGGTCCAAGGGTTGAAGCATCACCAGCATCTAGGCCGCCGTCACGCAGTTGTCGGGTCCAGTCGTCGATTTCCCAGATCTTAGAGTTGATCATGGACTCGGAGAGAGTCTGGGGCTGAGCAGACGAGAGCCCTTCGAGGGCGAACTGTTGAATGAGGCCGTGGCGAGATTCGAATGAGAGTTTGAACTGAATGCTTTCGTTAGCCCTGTGAAACTGACCAACGTCTGTGATGTTTTGAGAGGCGAGGCATATTCCTTACCTTGCCGGGTAGCTCAGGGCGTTCCCTGTCATCTTCTTCTGATGGGTGCGTTGAGAAGGTGAAAAGTGGTGTCTGGCCGTAGATCCATTCTCGCGACTGCAATGTGAATGACGTTAGCTGAGGACTTCACTCATAATTAAAGCAGCATGACGCTGAGTTGTCATGAGATTCAACTTGCCTCGAGCTCCTTGATCCCCTTCTTCACGCTCTCAACTTGTCCCGCCTCCTCTCCTAGCCTGGCCTCCACGTCGAACGCACCGTACATCTTTCCGAACTCCTCAACCACCGCCTCCTCAAACTTCTTCGTATCCTCGACGCCGACGTTGCGAATACGCGAGCGTACGCTCTCCACTCCGCGAGCCTTGATGAAGGGTTCCGCAGGCGAGCGGAGAAAGCTGCCGATGCGTGGCAAGTTCGGGGAGGAAAGGAGACAGGTTCCGTGATGGAGGGAGCGCAGACGGGTGAGTTTGTACGCCGACCCGGAAATCTTGAACGTGTTTTCTGCGTTTGCGAGAGGTTTGCCCGTGCACGACGACAAGGGGATGGGGTTTGCCGAGGGCGTGGTCATGACGATGTCGTGCCGACAGTTGACGGCCACGTCTGGCACGCCCAGCTTGTGAAGCGCACGGCACACCATCTCGGCGTGCTTGTCGCGGTCGAAATTGGCCGGCGGGCAGATGACGGAGTAGTTTACGTTTCCCTCGTCGTGGAAGACGGTGCCGCCTCCGCTGCGGCGGCGGACGAGGTCGATGGCATCCCGGCTGCGGTCTAGGGACTGCAGGAGCGGGAGGTTGACTTCGAGCCACGGGTTCTGGTTGCGGCCTATGACGATGCTCGGGCGGTTGGTGTAAAGGAAGAGCACGTTGGAGTCGGATGGTGTGGTCTGAAGGAGGTGATGCTCTATGGAGAGGTTGATGTACGGCGAGCGGGAGTTGGAAATGTAGACTTGGGTTTTTGAGGAGGGGTTTGCGGCGAGGGCTGAGAAGGGGCGGAGGCTTGGCTGGCTTTTGATGTGGCTCAAGGTCCTGAAGACCGGGCGAGCGGCGAACATTGTGACGGTGGTAGGGGGTGAGTCCGATGCTTATGACTATGACAATGACATTGTGTTTTGGGGCGTGCTGAGCGTTCGGTGAGGGTTGACCGAGGTGGATCGTCTTTGTGGCACACGCAAGTGAATTTCAGCCTGTCACGCTCGTCAGAACCTCATGGGAACTATGGAGTTGAATGAGTCACTTACTATGACCTACGATGAGTCGTCGACACGAGGATGAGTGAGTGTTGATGAGGTTGAGGGTTGCATCTATCAGAATTTCTGCCTCATCAACGACATGATCCCTGTAAGACCAAGCCCCACCTCATTACCGGGGCCATGCATATAAAGCAAACGAACCCCTCCACCCCGCATCGGACGACTCGAATTCTTTTTGGATTTTTGGATTGACTCACCGAACATCGGCCCAGATTTTCCAAATCCTCATCACCAAGCCTCCAAAATGTCGACGTTCGGCAACTACTTCAAGGTCACGACGTGCGTCGCGTCCGATATGAACCCTTCAATGGCCAATGGACTAACTTGAACCTTTCCGCCAAACAGCTACGGCGAGTCCCACGGCAAGTCCGTCGGCGTCATCGTCGACGGCGTGCCGCCCGGCTTGAGCCTCACCGAGTCCGATGTTCAGCCCCAGCTGAACCGCCGCCGCCCCGGCCAGAGCGCCCTCACAACCCCGCGAAACGAGAAGGACCGCGTCGTCATCCAGAGCGGCACCGAAAACGGGATTTGCCTCGGCACCCCGATCGGCATGATCGTCCAGAACGAGGATCAACGCCCTAAGGACTACGGCAATTCCACCATGGACATGTTCCCCCGCCCGTCCCACGCCGACTGGACCTACCTCGAGAAGTACGGCGTCAAAGCCAGCTCCGGCGGTGGCCGCTCCTCCGCCCGCGAGACCATCGCCCGTGTCGCCGCCGGCGCCGTCGCCGAGAAGTACCTGCGCGAGGCCTACGGCACAACAATCACCGCCTTCACCACCAGCGTCGGCAACGTCCACCTCTTCCCCCCGACCCCCGAGCACCCGACCCCGTCCACGAACCCCGGATTCCTCTCCCTCCTCAACACCATCGACCGCAAGACCGTCGACGAGTTCCTCCCCGTCCGCTGCCCCCACGAGGAGACAAACGAGAAGATGATTGACTGCATCAGCGACTTCAAGAAGCGCGAGGACAGCATCGGTGGAACCGTCACCTGCGTCATCCGCAACCCGCCCATCGGCCTCGGCGAGCCCTGCTTCGACAAGCTCGAGGCTGAGCTGGCCCACGCCATGATGAGCATCCCCGCCACCAAGGGCTTCGAGATCGGTTCCGGCTTCGGCGGCTGCGAGATCCCCGGCTCCACGCACAACGACGCCTTCGTCAAGACCCCCGAGAGCGAGATCCAGGCCGAGGGCCAGCGTATGGGCATCCCGCGCTCCAAGCTGACCACCAAGACCAACTACTCCGGCGGCATCCAGGGCGGCATCTCCAACGGCGCGCCGATCTACTTCCGCATCGCCTTCAAGCCCCCCGCCACCATCGGCCAGGACCAGACGACGGCAACCTACGACGGTGAGAGCGAGGGTGTCCTGGCCGCCAAGGGCCGTCACGACCCCTGTGTTGTGCCCCGCGCTATCCCCATTGTCGAGGGCATGGCGGCCATTGTGCTGATGGACGCCCTCATGGCGCAGCACGCAAGACAGCTGACGAGGAGTCTGCTGCCGCCTGTCAAGAAGGAGAACGGAAAGGCTTGAAATAGATGGGAGCGGGATTTGTTGTAAATACGGGCACTCAAAAAGCAATTCATAATAGATTCCCTGTTGGTCATTGGACCTCCTAAAGTGTGTCCATTTGGTACGTGACTAGTTTTACAACTCTTCAATCGATTCCTGCTTCTTGGCTGCTCTCACGAGGTGGAACTCCTCTTGTCGCCCATATACCCATTGCCAGCCCTTCCCCTCGCCAGCGAAGTAGACGTCCTCTTCCAGGGCGAACCAGAGTGTCTTGTTTCGTTCAGGGATGTAGTGCTCCACGAGCAGCTCGACGCTAAACCACATATTCCTGACTGCAGCCAACTCGCCGGATGCCGACACATAGTCTTGCATATTCGTCATACCTGGCGAGGGTTAGTGAATATGAGCCAAGTTCAGACGGCGACTTACCGATTAATGGACCGGCAGCATGTCCCCAGTCTCCGATGGGGTGAGTGTAAACACGCCCCTGGATCCCCTCCTTGTGCATTTGATCGAGAGACGTCTTCAGCATCTCATTTCCCGTCTGGCCGACTGTGATGGTCTCCCTCACAATATCCTGAAGTCTGTTTCCTTTCTTCAAACCCTCCTTGAGCGATTCCGGGACATCCGTCTCGTCCGGCCGCAGCACGTACCCCAGATGTTGCGTATCGGTATTCAACCCCATCGCAGACAGCCCGAAATCAACATGCAGCATATCCCCATACTCAATAATCCTCCCACCCGCCCCCTCGTCCACGCCGCGTTCTATCTCCATCGCCCACGGCAGCGCCTCGTCGACAACACTAACACTCGGCTGAAACCATGTCGAGAAGTTGTGCGCCAGGATCTCCTCCCGCAACCACCACTCCACGTCCCCCGTCGTCGTCTTCCCCGGCACGACGACCTCCGCGCTGAAGGCCATCGCGATCATGGCCCACGCCGTCTGCATGATCTCGCGGTACTGCGGCAGCTTCGACGCGGGCTGTGCCGCGATGAACTCGACCGCGATCTCGGGCTTGACCACCATCCTGCTCGTCCACGCCCCGCCGAGGCCGTTCGCCATGGCCTGGTACTCGCCTGCGTGCAGGCCGCTCGCGAAGGCGATCTCGGGGTGCGCGTTGATGGCGACGGTCGCCGGGTTGGCTGCCTCGAGCTGCTCTTTGAGGGTCTCCCAGACGTCGGTGGTCCAGCCTACGATGCAGCCCGGCTGTTTAGGTAGGGAGGAGGCGAGGGGCTCGGCGAGGAAGAGGCATGTAGTGCGGCGGCGGGCGGAAAAGGTTGTTGCTGGTTTGAGGGACCAGAAGACCGTCTCCTCGGCGTATTCGCGCTGGCTTATCTGCGGGTGCGTTAGATGAATTGGGGAACTCGAGGGCGGAGATGAAGATGGTTTACCAGCCATGCATCGACTCCATGCTTCTTGAGCAAAGCTGGGATCGTGGCTTTACGCTCCTCGGTCCAGGCATCTTGCACCCGGGCTTGTTCGCGGAGCGGAGGGAGAGGATTGTACTTTGGCTTGGGGTCGCTGACGACGGGCTCCCAGAGGAAGGCCGCCGCTGCGATGAGCGGAGTGAGCCAGTGCATCTTGTCACTACGATCAATGGCAGGTATGCGATGGTGTCACGATCAATTGAGTGAGAGAACGAAGTTGAGGAGGGGTCTGGAGCTTGACGATGAGATGAGAGAAGCGAGATCGGATGACGTCCAAGCCCCGTTTGAGGCATGGACCGCATGTTCTTTTCGTGGAGGTCGGCATCTTATCTAGTCCCGGAAAGGCAGCTGGATTACCGGAACCTTGAATCCTACGCTGCATGGATGCTGATCCCCGTCTCGGTGAGTGTGTGGCTTCACCGAGGCAGAACATCGCCTCTTGGGGGGTAAAAATTGCAGTGCCCATGCGGGAGGCGGGAATGATGTGGAAGCTTTGTGCAACACAGTATGGTTGGATCATCGTATTGGCAGTGCATCGAGATAGCAGCGCCTGATCCACTCATTGGTGATGGACTTCTCAGCCATGGGAGTAAGCCCGCCCGCCCTCTGGGGTTGATGAAATTGCAGTCAATAGCCCAAGGCAAAATGAGAAATGAGAAATCAGGCAAGAATGAATTTGGATCAGCCTGTTTCATCAGGCTCCAAGATACAAGGTTGGCTAAGAGAACTATGAAATCGCCGCGAGATGGGAAGTTCGAATTGGCTGAATTGTATTGCCCGTATGTGCTTACCAGTTCCCTACAAGCAGACACTGCTGAAGCACGTCTTAGACAGCTAGGAGGTGGACAATGAGGCCATTTTAGATTGCAAGCTGTCTCAATTTCTAGTTTGAAAATCACGACCAGGCAAGCCCTCGTTACAAGATCAAGTTTCTTGATCGAAAGTTATGAATCTGTCTCATGCGGCCAACAGTCCAGCCTGGAAATCTTAAGAAGTGAATCTCTAACTCTAATAATGATCAACATAATATACATGGTAATTGAATCTTTCCATGTAGCCTTCACGAAGTTATTCTCAAGCTCATCCTTAAATCCAATCCGCCACCGGGTATCTATGTCCTACAGGGGTATCATCCAAAGCGCCCACCAAATCTTCCAAACTTCTTAACCTTCGTCGTCATCTTTGTATGACCTCATTTGATTGTCATATCCTTCATCTCTTCTCATACCTCAATCACACCACGCCGGCAACAACGAGACTCACAAGAGCGACAACCACATACACAAGGCCACGACTTTGACTCAGAGACGTAGCAGCAGAGTCATCGTCACCAGAGGCAGTGCTCTTGGGACCATCGCCAGTCTGCGTCGGGGTCGGGTTGGGATCGTCAACATGCAGCGCCTCGGTGCTTCCAACCCAGGCGTTCCAGTTGGTCAGCCCCTCAGGACAGTCCGTCAGGATCTTCTTGCCCTCGATCTTGGCAATCTCAATGCCGTACTTGGCCATGGTGACGACGACGTCGCCTCCCTCGGTGAAGGGCACGCTGCCGTGGTACACACCCTTGCCGCCGTCGGGGACGGAGGTCCAGTTGCCCTTCTGCGTCTTGCCGTTGACGGAGACGGTGACCTCGGCGGTGGAGTTGAGGAGGGCGGAGAAGAAGATCCTGTCCTGGACGACCTGGGACACCGCCATGGTTTTCTGCGCCTGGGTGATGGAGTTGCCGACCGTGCCGCCGTCGGCGCAGGCGAGGGCGGGCGAGCCGCGGTACCATGCCATGAAGCCCTCCTCGGTGATGGAGGCGGGGATGGCACGCTTGTAGGTGTCGATGAGGTAGGGGAGGAAGTGGCGCCAGCCGTCGTGGGGGTGGTCGAGGGCGTAGTTGAAGGGGGCCTCGCCGACGGAGAAGGCCTCGAGGGCGTTGGTGCGAACGGGGCCGATGTGGTGGGACTCGCCGTAGTCGTTCCATGAGATGATTTGAACGAAACTGTCATATATTAGCATCATAGTCATCCAATTATGGGAAAGGGGGTTTCGTACTCAGGCTGCATGTCCAAGACCTGCTTCCAGCGGTCATACCAGAGATCATCGCCACGCCAAACCCAGTTCTTCTTGTATCCAGGAAGGTTGGTGTAGAACCACGGGGAAACTGGCATCATGTAAGGCTTCCCCTGAAGAGCCCAGATATAAGCAGCGTCACCCTTTGTGTCCATGTTGGTGCTTCCAATGGGCCAGGCGTTCCAACTGAACAGACCATCGGCGACGCCACCTGCAAGACTGAGGGCCTTCTCAGGAGAAACAGACGACCAGTCAGGGATGAAGAAGGCGCCCGTCTTGTTCTTGATCTCGATCCAGTCCTCGGCGTTCTCGGTGCCCTCAAACGTCGAAGCCACGGGCTTGCCGCCATACTTGAGGTACTCCTCGCGCTGGAAGTACGTGTCTCCCATCTCCAGGATGGTCTCCACGGGCCACGGCGCGCCTCCGTGCTCGCCGCCCATGTAGTCGAAGGAGAAGAGGAGGTGGAAGCCGACCTTGGCGGCGGCAGTGAAGGCGACGTCGAGGGCTTCGGCGGTGTGGGGGTCCGTCATGCCCATGTTGAGCGCGAAGGCATCGATGTGAGCCTCCTTGGCGAGCTTGAAGTCATCCTCAAAGTCGCTCATGGTGTAGTTCTTGGTGTTGATGAGCTGCAAGGGAATGTTAGGGCGATCATGATCATCAAACGGAGACGGGGAAGGGTGGTGATCGACAGTACCATGAAGTGGGCGATGACGGCCGCGGCCTGTACTTGGGTCACGGCGGCCAAGAGGCCCGCAAGGAAGGTGATGAACTTCATCGTCAAGGTGTGGCGTGAGCCGTTTGGTCAACGGGGGGAGGAAGGCTTGAGCTGTCAAGAGCACGTTTGATCGGCGTGGGCAAACGGAAGATGCAAACGGGTGAGGAGGGCCCAACAAAGGAGACTGAACAGCGAACCATGCGGCATTATGTATCGTGTGTTCTGCCTCTCATCCGCCGCCCTCACTCGAGGACCACCCAGATCGGGTTACATGCCTCACAGCTTCTGCCTTGAGACTGACAGGCTATCTGGCGTTTGCCGCGGCGGCCCCCACGGGTACGGTACGCCGCGATTGCGCCTGAGCATACACACCCCGGTATGGTGACTGGCCTGACTCCATCGTGAGGACGCCCGGGTGAGTAGGCTTAGAGAGCCAACGACAGGTGGCGCATGCCCTCCATGGTTCCTGGACTCAGACTCTGACCGTCAGAGGAGAGGAAGAGAAGGGAACCCTCGGTTCCTGCAGGGTTGGCTGTGGGCGCTTGCCCGATATGGCAACTTCTGAGGGACAGGGGGGTGCCGCCGTTGCGAACCGCCGTTGGTTGTCTTTTGGGAACATGCTTGATGGGCTGAGTGGATCGTGTTTTTGCAGTGTTAGCTTGAGTGAGTTGTGTGTCTGTCTGCGGTGAGCTGCGTGCCTGCTGTGCCGCCAGGCTGCGGCGTGAAAGACGCTGCGGCAGGCCAAGAGACATTACTTTGGTTAGAAGCCGCTTTTGCCGTGCATGGGAAATGACTTCGCCCGACTCTAGGCTTCAACCAATTGTTATCAACGAAGATGAGGAAGCTCGACGGTGGACTATAGCGATGAGGCTTGGTGATGTTTCCTGGAAGAAAGACGAGGACATCTTGATATCCCGCTAGGCTGGAGACCGGCGGGCCAGCGTCTCGTTGCAGTGATCTGAACCCAGGACAAGAAGGGATCAGCAGCGTCGACGGCAAGGAAGTCTTCTGTCGGAGATCTGCCCAGCGGTTCGAGGTCTGGACCGTCCTGTCCAAACGCTCTCTCTCGCTGAGGTAGCATGCAGCATCTGCCTAAGCCTTGTCGCCCTGTCATCAGGCTCTCGCCCGACATCTTAAGCTTGTTGGAGCGGACAAGGATTGCCCAATGCTTGGCCTCTGGGAGAATTGCGGACGACATGCCGAATCCTTCGCTAGCGGCTTCTCGCGCACCACCATTCCCACTCACGATCCCTGTCTTCTCGACTGGCTACACGTGCGGAATCGGCCGAGCTGACACCCACCATCACCAAAAAGACAGCTCGCTTGTGACTGCACCGGCAGCAAGGTACCCGTTTGCCAGCCTGCGATCAGAGATGAGAAATAAGCAATAATACCCTTTCTGGTCCTTCGTAGGCGACTCAGTGAGAAAGAGCCGTGCGCCCTCGGAGCAGAGCAAGGGTTTTTGCTATCAACAGGGGTTGTAATGGGCTTTTTCTGCCCACTGTTTTCAGGCAGCACAGAGCACGATGGGGCAAGTCCCCGGCGAAAAGAGTTGCTTGTCGCTTGTTGCCTTTGATCCTGAAGACTTGGCTCTCTTGTTACCATTGAGTCGTTTTGCCGTTTCGCCGCGCGCTCGTAGAGCGGACCAACCAGGCCGGCGGAGGGGGGCTGACTGAGAGAATCTTGCAGACTCGAAGACCGCAGCGCAGCACCAGCCTTGTGGACCACTAGATCCTGAGCCCCCCGCCCCCTCCTCGGATCGCAAAAGATAAGAGGGAGACACGAGAGACAAGCGGCGGAGCGCACGTCATCGCTGTGGGTTAAGTGTCGGAATACCGTCGAAAGGCATATACGGAAACCCAGTTACTGGCTGTTGTCGAATCCTTCTGGTTATTTTCAGTTTACGAAATGGCGAGCGGTGGGGAGCGGACGATTGGGGCTCCGACGATGAGGATTGAGACGGCGACGGTTGGCGGAAGCCCCTCAGAGATGTGGGCGTCGCGCTGGGTTTCTGGTTGGAAAATGTGCGTTATCGTCGGCCAATCGTCCGGACACCCGCCGAGGTCATCGCGACAGGGGTGTCGAAGGCCTCATCGGACGAGGTGAGAGTCAGAAAATCACCGCAACATCCCTGTCTGCTGTCAGCTACATAATCAACACCTCCGGTTCTTAACTTCCTCCGGAGCATCACGGGGTGGAAAGACAAGATGAGTTAGGCAGTCGGGAGGAACCTAGCGAAAAAAGAAGAAGCAGCAGAGTGACGAGGGTAAAATTGAATGAGAAAAGGACCCTGCAGCCTGCACCAACAGGCTGTTCAGCAGAGATGCAAGCTGCCAAAGTCCCCTGCCACCCCATGTCCGCTCCACCGCTCTAGGCTCCTTGGAGTCGAGTCGCAGTGAGCCCAGAGCCACCGATTCGGCCCGCATGTCACCGTCTCTAAACCAAAGAGCGGAAGTCATTCGCCAGTTGGTGCGGCCAACCGCGCTTCCCTCACTTGCCTGAAGGTCGATGTGGCGGGTACTCGGCCTGGTGTTCCGTGTTTCCTCGACCGCTGGGTTCAGCCCTGGAGATGTTTCTGACGACATTTATCCACCCCAGCGACTCATGAAGCACCAACGAACAAGCAGCACAACAATGTTAGCAAGGTGCTCTTCGGATCTTTCATTCTTCCATCGGGGTCGTCCGGCCGAGTCTCGGCTTTGTGTGTTACTCTTACAGTCCTCATCGTCTCGACTTGAGACTGAGCTCGTCGTCTTCATAGTTTTCATCATGACCGTTCATATTGCCAGGCCCCGGTGAATCGTGGCAAGGGTTAATGCATTTTTAGCGTGTCGTATTGTCGTCATTGATAAACTTTCGCAAGAAACAGACTCGCGAGAATGAGAGGAGAGTCTGGTGTTGGTCCCATACCAGGTGCAATGTCATTAGTGTCGCATACTCGAAGGCCCGAAGAGGAACGCTGAAGGAACGATCAGTTTCGAGAGTTCCTTCATCAAGATTAAGGTATTACGGATGCACTGTTACATAAGTGCCTAAGCTGTGATCTTGCGTAGGGCGTTGCAGCCACTGTTTGACTAGGTTGTGGCGCATTTCGGTACGTATAGACGGGCTGCAGCCTAGAATCCTTGGCGATCAACATATTGACGACTTCCCCTTTGTGTCGACACGTTGGCACAGTCACTTTCTTTCAACTTCCTCCCATTATAGAACAACTACAAGACGTCAACATGGTGCATTTTCCCGACGAAGTTTGGACGCTCATCTTCGGTCACCTCGAGTTTGACACTCGGGGACCTGATTATACAGATGACAATGAACCAGGATCAGAGGGCCTTGCAGCACTGTCACGGCTATGCCGCACCTCATCTCGATTTCTGCGGCTTGCTCGACCATTTTTGTACCGCAGTCTGCCCTTATCCAATTGGAGGCTTCACGAACATCTCTTGCGCACACTTCATCAAAATCCACACCTCGCGCGGAGTGTAGAGAACGTCACCCTAGGCGAGGGCGTCTTCAGCCGCGACGACATCACGCCACTCCTTTTGCCGTATTACTCGGAGGCCTCAGCGCAGTCCGATGCGAGGTCTGCCGCTATTGATGCGGCGCTCAGAGTCGTGGCCGATGGCGAGGAGTGGCAGGAGGGCGTGCCTGATCTTTGGTTCGCCCACTGTGCCACCATTCTGCCCAACTTGAAGTCGATAGAGTACGCGACTCGAAGCTTCGACACGCTATTTCCGGAGATCATCACACGAGCAGCTAACCAGGGGGTCAATGGAGCCGTTGTGGAAGGCCAAGGTCCAGATACGGTAGGTCTGGAGACTCCGTCGGCATCACAGACTCAGCAAGATACGACTTCAGCTACAACGTCGGAATCGTCTCTACCCCTGACAAAACTTGAAGAGTTCCGCATCAGAAATCAAGACACTGAGTTGGCCGTCCGTTTGGTAAACTACCAAGACTTATTCCTCCTGCCACAGCTTCAAACGTTTCGCGGCTGGGCTGTTGAACTCAACACCAGGCTTGCATCAAGTGCTCAGACACCACGAAGATTGAGCTCTTTGAGGTACGCACACTTCATAGATTCTCTCGCCGACGCCGACGGTATCTGCGACCTCCTACGCACATGCCCCTCGCTACAGACGTTGGAAATCACCTGGGGATCATCTACGGTTGGAGACAGCACGCTCGACTTTGACCATCTCGGCAGGGTTCTGCGCGAACACGGAACAGGCCTGGTAGAGTTGGATTTGGACTGCTTGGAATGTTTCTCGTTCGAAGAGGCAGAATGGAGCGGCAAGATTGGTGACCTACGGGGCTTGCAGCACCTGAAGCACCTGTCGGTTCCCGAACCCATCATGCTTGGAAGAGAGGATGATCTTCTTCCCAGTCTGTCCAACGTCGGTGACAGTGACGAGGAAGAAGAAACTGCGGACGAAAATCCGATTTCGGAGGATAGTCTGGAAAGCCTTCTGCCGGACTCTCTAGAGACCTTGCGTTTCTACAGCGTGTATGATGAGAATGATTGGGTGCGGAAAAGTATCCAAGGTGTTCTTTCTAGCCAACGGCTGAAGCAGCTCGAGGAGGTGCAGTTGGATGATTGCTGGCGATTTAACGTGAAATGGGACAAAACTGGTTGGCGAAGCAAGAAGCTGAAGGATACGGGTAAATTGATCTTTTATAAGTGACAAAGAAGCTAATGAAACCGCTATAGCAAAAACCTGTTGAACAGGAAGAAAGTCGAGGTGACACTAGCAATCTCAGCATTTTACAATTCATTGTTTCAGTTAATACGATGAGCCTGGCCCTCCGAAAAGCTCAAATCCGAGTGTTCATTTTTTCTGTATCTCTTGATGTTCTCCCCTTGGTAAGGACGACAAGACACGGATGACTTGTTGCTAAATACTAAGGGTCACTTTTTACATACTTGCTTCCTCTAGCTATTTCGCCACTCAAAACCTCCATGCTCTTGTTGCCCATGATCTCCAAGACGGAAACCGAAGACCCGCACTCGCTGGCAAGGTAGTTGCGAATCTCCATGGCCACCAGCGAGTCCACGCCGTAGACGTGAACCGGCTTGCCAACGTCAATATCAGGCTCTGGGATCCGCATCGTGCGGCTGATCCTCTTGACCAGCGCGTCGCAGATGATTTCCGCTGCCTCCTCCGGGCCTTGGGCAGACTTGAGAGCAAGCGTCACGGACACTCCCCCGTTCTGATCCAATGCGCCGTCCGCTGTGGCCCCCGACTCGCCGCTCGCCGACCGTAGCTGTCGGAACAGTGGCGACTTGATGAATGTCGGCTCTGGCAGCCCGCGCTCCTTGAACACGGACAGCGGTGCCAGGCCCACGCCGATCTGGGGCTCGGCCTTGCACCCCGCCCGGTCTGCGTCGAGGTGGAACTCGATCAAACTGAGGAATTCGTCCTCGCGGATCCCGTCGTGCGCAAAGAAGAAGAGCGGATTCTTGTTCAGCGTCTCCTGGTTCTCGGCGACGAAGCCTACGCTCATGACGTTGCACAGATCGATGCAGGTCGCCGCCAACCCCTTGGAGCGCCGGTATATCGCAAGCGCATCCTGGAACGTGTTGCCCGCCGCGTAGTTGGACTGACCGCGGTTGCCAACAAGCCCTGCCACGCTGCCCAGCATCACGAAAAAGTCCATGTCCGCGGGCAGATGCTTGTGAAGGTTCCACGTGCCTTGTACCTTGGGGCCCAGGCACTCTTCCCACTGCGCGTGCGACATGAACTCGAACGCCGAGTCGCGGAGCTGCATCGCCCCCTGGATCACGCCGGCGACGCGGGGGAAGCCCAGCCGTGTCAGCTCCGCCAGCGCCGCAACCAGCTGTGCTTCAACGGCCACGTTGCACTTGAGCGCCGTCGCGCGCACGCCCATGTCAGCCAGCTCGGCGAGCAGCTGGCGCGTCGTCGCGGCCTCGGCACCGCCGCGCGAGAGGAACACCAGGTTCTTGGCCCCTTGCGCCGGCCCGGCCATCCACTTGGCGATGGATCGTCCAAGTCCGCCCGCGCCGCCGGGCAGCAGGTAGGTTGCGTCGGGCCTCAGGCGCGTGGGCGCAGGCGGCTTGGGGACGACCTTGACGAGGTCCTCGGGATGCGCGGCGAGGACGACCTTGCCCATATGCTTGCCCTGCTGCAGGATACGGAACGCCTCTTCAATCCTGCCAAAGTTATACACGTTGAGCGGTCTGCAGGCGTGGAGCTTGCCGGCGGCGTGCAGGTCGACGACGGAGCGCATTATGCGCGAGGTCAGCGGCCGCGCCAGGGTGGCTATCTGGGACAGGTCGACCGCCGTGAAGGTGGCACATCGGCTGAAGGGGAGCATGTCGATCTTGCTGTTGGCCATGATGTCCCGTTTGCCAATCTCGATGAACCGCCCGAACATGGCGATGCAGCCAAAGGAGGCACGCAGCGCCTCGCCCGAGAGGGAGTTGACAATCACGTCAACACCCTTGCCATCCGTCATTCGCATGATGCCGCTCGTAAAGGACAGGTCACGGCTGCTGAAGATGTGGTCCTCGGCGAGCCCGTACTCATCCATCAGCAGCTGCATCTTCTCGCGCGACGATACGGTCGCATAGACCTCGGCGCCCAAATGCTTGGCCAGCTGGATCACAGCCTGACCTGTGCCGCCCGCTGCGGCGTGAACGAGGATCGTCTCGCCCGCTTTGAGACGCGCCACCTCGTAGAGACAAAAGTAGGCCGTCACAAAGACGACGGGAATGCTGGCGGCCTCTTCGAACGACATGCTGTCGGGGATCTTGGCCACGAGGTCTCGGGGCGCCCTCGTACGCGTCTGGAGGCAGTTGTTATCGCCGTTCCAGACGGCCATGACACGGTCGCCGACCTTGATATCCGTCACTTCGGCGCCGACATGCGTGACGACGCCGGCACCCTCGTAGCCGAGGATGTTGTTCGCCAGCTCGCCCATGGCCACCATGACGTCGCGGAAATTCACGCCCGCTGCCTTGATCTCTACCTGGACCTCGCTGCCACCGAGAGGCTTCTGCGCGCCCGGCCAGTCGATGAAGTGCAGCCTGTCCAGGTTTCCCGGCCCGGACGTGTGGAGCTTCAGGCTTCGACTCGGATCGGCACCAAACGCCTCCAGCCTCGGCTGGAGCACAGTCGTCCTCTGTGCGATGAAGTCGTTGACGGGGGGAGCGGCGACGATGCGGGCCGTCTGAATGAAGCCACCATGGTCATGACCACAGCCGACTGGGTTGACAAGGTAGTCGGCATGGCGATCCGGTGACATGAAAGGTCCGCCGAAATGATGTTTGAAGATCTTGACTACGTTGGAGGCAACGAGCGAGGCCTCGGAAGAGGGCAGGTGCAGAAGCAACAGGTCCGAGCCGTCCAGGTCTCTCTCCCAGCGCACCGTACGAAGAAGGCCTGGTATCATGGCCATGTGCGGGTTCTCGTGTGGGTTGAGGGTGAGCCACAGCAGCCCTCCGGCCTTGGTCAGTAAGTCGCGCAGCAGCGCGAATTCGGCCTCGCTGAAAGACGACGAGAGGAAGGGCGCGGTGGCCTCCATCGTCACGATACAGCATGTGTTGGCCAGTTCGTGCTGGGTCAGGTCGGCGAAACGAACGACGCTCACGTCGAGCTTGGTCACCTGTGACACGGCCGAGGCCACAGACGTAGCCAGAGACACGTCCTCGGGCGTCGCGGGCGCAATCACAAACACCCGGCGGAGAACATCGTCCTCGTCGAGCTGTTGCTTGCTGGTGGCCTCATCGTCCGGCGGACGCGTCGCCACAACCATGCTCTGCACGTGGAGCTCATCCTTCTCCGAGTCCTTGAGCTCCAAGACGGTCTCGGAAAAGCCAGCATCGCGCAGCACCCGCTCCCACCCCTTTCCGTCCAACAGCGGACCCCAGGGGCGGAAGTCCTCCTTGGCAGCCCACCAGCCTGCAAGCATGCCGAACACCAGAGGAGACTCGAGACACTGCAGCTCGGTCGTTTCCTGGAGGAAGAGTTTACCCTTTGGTTTCAAAAGGCTGTTGACGCGGGTCATGGTCTTTGTGATGTCCGAGGTCGCATGGAGACAGTTGGCCGCGATGATCAGGTCGTAAGAGGCCAGATCAAAACCCTGCTCCTCGACGTCTCTGTCAATGTCCAACGTCTTGAACTCGATGACGCCGCCAGCCTTCCACTTGCTGAACTTGGCTGCGGCACTCTCGAAGAAGCTCGGGCTGATATCTGTATACGTGTATTTGAGCAGCCGGGAGTCTCCGATGATGCGGGTGCCCGTCGGGCAGATGGCCTCGAGGATGCTGGTCGTCGTCCCGCCGGTGCCGGCACCGATTTCTAGCACCTTGAGATCCGCGCCGCGCTTGTGACTGAGCGTCCTGGCATACTCTCCCATCAGGGCGTGGATCTTCTGAGTTCCTATCGCGACCCGGTAAACGCGCTCGAGCAGATCGTCCATGCCGAACAAAAGGTGCAGTCCGTCCACCTCGCCGCGGAGAATGGGTGCAATGTTGCGCCCCATTCGACAAATCATGGACGCCTCGGGATGGCCTGTTGCCTCATACTCGGCAAGGAACTTGTTGCGTGCCGCGGCGTCTTCCACAATAGCCGACCACGAGGCCACCTGGCGGAGTGCCTTGTTGTTCTTGTAATCATCAGCGACTAGGCGCAGCCAGCCTAGATATTTCTTCAAATGTTCAGGCAGCGCCTTTTCGTCCGCGAGCGGCCGCGCCTCAAGGTCCCTGACGGCCTCGGTGATGCAGATGATGCACGCCAGCTGTACGTCTCCGAGCTGTTTGACGGCGCTCTCCTCGAGCGCCGGCGTCTCCAAAGGCTGCAAAACTTTGCGTATGCAAGCCTCGGCCTCGCCGTTTGCCTCCAGAATGTCAATGTCCGGCTTCCAGTCTAGGTTGAAGCAGATTTCACGCCTGTTGCTGGCCGCGTCCCCAGCCGCCGTGCTGTGCTGCAAAGGCACGGCCTCGATGCCGCGCATCACAACCCTGACCGGCCTCTCGGCGCCGAGGTCGGTGCTCCAAGCGGTGATGTCGGCCTCGGCCTTCTTGTGGCCGACGCGGCTGGCTGCGGCGTGTACAATGAGCTCGGCGCCGGTCCGGGCCTCGATGTCGGCGCTGACCCACACGCTCCGCATCGCGATCGGCACCATGGGCTCCGTCAGCCGTTCCGCCGAGGCTTGGAGGGCGAAGATGAAGGACTGCAGGATGCTGTCGAAAACGGGCGGGTGGATCACGGAAGCGGCGAGCGCGTGGCTCGGCATTGCCGCGGCGATGTCCGGGATGCGGATGGTGGCAAGCGACTGGCCGCTCGTCTTATTGTCGTTGTTGGAGTTGGAGTGCATGCTGGCAACGTTGCGGAACAGGGGCCCGAATCCGAGACCGATGCGCTCGAGCTCGGCGTACCGGCTTGGGAGAAGCTCCGTCTGCGACACGGCGCAGGCCTGCGTCACGGTAGACAGCAGCTCGCTGAAGTGGCGTTGGCGTTCCCTTGCCTCACGACCGCCGTCAACCACGCCCGTGGCGGTCTCGGCGACGGTCTCGGCGGCGATCTGCCCGCGGCTGTGTTCCAGCCAAGTGTCATCGTGGGCGCTGAAGGAGGTGACCTTCCACTCCCACCATAAGCTGCTGTCTGACTGGCGCGACTCGGAGACGCGCTTCATCGAGAACATGGTCTCGGTGTGTTCGTCCTCGCTGACCTGCAGCGCCCGGGAGATGCTCACGTCGCGCAGGTTGAAGCCGAGCGGCACGTCGCCCTTGTCGCTGTACAGCTGGCGCACGGCTTCGATCGCCATTACCAGATATGTCACGCCGGCGACGATGATGCTGTCCGTGACCTTGTGATCCCGGAGCCACGGGACCTCCGACACGCGGAGGTGGTTGCGCCACCTCGGGGCGTCCGGGTCCCAATCCCGAACGGGAGCGCCGAGGATATCGTGCCGGGCATGCTTGCGGAACCGCCACGCGCGGCTGGTACGTGATTCTAACCAAGAATACGTCTCCTTTGAGTGAAGGAAAGGGTAAGGGGGCAAGTCCACCAGCATGGCCTCGCTTCCGCCGCCGTTATTGTTGACCTTGGCCAGGTCGATCGGGAGGCCTGCCGCGGCCAGCGTGCCAACTGCGTGCAGCGTAGTGGCGCACGCGTGCTTTCCGCGGGTCAAGATGGACACATATCGCAGGGCCTTGTGGTTCGGGTCGTTGAGGACGGCGTCGCGGGCAGCCGCCTGCAGCGCGCCGTGAGGGCCGATCTCGACGAGATGCGACACAGGAAGCTCGGCGCCGCCGCCGACCTTGAGCTGCTTTTTGGCGACGTTGGAAGTGCACAAGGCCACGAGCGCCTGTGAGAACCGCACCGGAGATACGAGGTTCTGCACCCAGTAGTCGGCGTTGGTCATGTCGCTCGCCGCTATTAGACCTCCTGTGACTGAGGACACGACCTGCACGCCGGACGAGGACGACGGTATTCGGTCAACCGCAGGAGCAGCAGCAGCAGCCCGGAGCGTGCCCATCAGCGACCGATACTCGTCGGATACGGGAACCATGTGGCACGAGTGGTACGCCTTAGCCACGCGCAGCTTGCGCGCGAATAGCTTCATGCCGCTCGCGGCCTCCACCAGGGCGTCCACCTTGGCCTCGTCTCCGGAGATGGTGAGGCTGCGGGGCGAGTTGTAGCAGGCGATGACCAGCTCCCCGTCGGCGCCAAGTTTCTCATTGACCTGAGCGATGAGAGGGGCCACCTCTTCGGCGGTACATCCGACAGCCATCATCGCGCCTCGCGTGTTGTCGGCCGCGGGCCTGGCGCTGACGACGCCACGGTAGTAGGCGACCTTCCATGCCGACTCGCGATCCAGAGCACCCGCGGCGTACGCGGCCCCAATCTCGCCGCTCGAGTGCCCAACCACACGCTTGGGCGCCAGGTTCCAACTGCCCAGCAGATCAACCAAGGCGACCTGTAGGACGGTGCATAGCGTCTGCGAGTACAAGGGCTGGTCGACTCTGGTGTCCTCGGCGCTGCGCTGCGTGAGCTCCTCCAGCACGCTGAATCCGCTGCCGAGCGTGCCTGTGATGAACCTGTCGGCCTCGGCGACGCTCGCCCTGAAGACGTCGTAGACAAGAAGCTCGCGGCCCATGGCAAACCACTGTGCGCCTTGACCGGTGAAGATGAAGGCCGCGGCAGGCTTGCTGGCTTTGCCGGGACGGACAGCGTTGGCGGTGATGGTGGTAGGATCGGTGAGCGCGGCAAGGAGGGACGTGGCCGAGTCGGCGGTGATGGCGAGGCGCCAGGCCAGTCGTGAGCGCCGCTCAGAAAGGGTCATGGCGAGCCTGGAGAGATATGCGTCGTCCATCTGGCATGTTCCGTTCTCTCCGGCCTGCTTCTGTAAGTGCTCCGCGAGGCCGGCGACAACCCGCGAGATGCCTTCTTGATCGTTGGCGGAGAAGAAAAAGACCTTGTGGCCTCCTGACGCGGCCTGCTGCGACGAGGTCTTGTCCTTGCTGGGGCTTTCGCTTTCGAGTGCCGCCAATGTTCCCGATTTTGTTGCATGTAAGTCGCGCCTCTTACCCAGACCCAACTTGTCTAGATAGCTCTGCGCATCGTCCAGCACTACGTGAGCGTTGGTGCCGCCAAAGCCAAAACTGTTGATACTCGCCCTCCGGACCCCCGAGGGCCCTGCCTCGAACGGTGTCGGAACCAGGGGCAGCTTGAGGCCCCATCTGTCGATTGGTATCCTGGGGTTGATCTTTTCAAAGTTGGTGTTGGGCGGTATCACCCCGTTTTCCAGCACCAAGACCGTCTTGATGACTTGGGCCATGCCGGACGCCGCCTCGACGTGGCCAATGTTCGCCTTGACAGCACCCACGTACAGCGACGGCCTCTCGGCCGCCCTCGGTCCGGGCCCGGCACGCCGGAAGACGGCGGCGATGGCGCTGGCCTCGATCGGGTCGCCGGCCGGTGTGCCTGTGAAGTGGCCCTCGAGGAAGCCGGTATGGTCTGGGTCGAGGTTGTTGCGGGCGTAAACGTCCCGTATGAGACACTCCTGGGCCGCTTTGTTGGGCAGCGTGATGCCGCCGGTGCCGCGGCCGTCCGAGTTGACACCCGTGCCGCGCAGCACGGCGCGGATCACGTTGCCATCGCGGATCGCCGCCGACACGGGCTTGAGGATCAGCGTGCCCACCCCCTCGCCGCGGCCGTAGCCGTTGGCACGCGCGTCGAGCGAATAGCACTTGCCATCGGGTGACACCATGCCGAGGCCGCTGGCGCGGAACATAAACTCGGGAGACTCGATTATGTTGACTCCGGTGATTATAGACTGTTTGCGGTTGGCACATCAGTTTGACGTGCTTGGGCGGATTGCATGGTTGACCGCCGCCGTGTTTGCTCCAATGGAAGGATCCTGGGGACGCTACATACCATATCGCTGAGCCCAGCGCGCAGGTCCTGGGCTCCTGTGTGCAACGCCACGATGCTGCCTGAGCAGGCCGTGTCCAGAGTGAAGCTGCTGCCTCTCAGGTCGTAGAACCAGCTCACCCGTGCCGCGAGAATGGCCGCGCTGGTGCCGATTGGTTTGTACTTGACAGACAAGTCTGGGTCTTCTTGCAGGATGGAACGCACGTCGTCGGTGAAGACAGCCGCGAACACGCTGGTCTTGCTTCCTTTCACGTCTTCGAGTCGGAGGCCGGCGCTCTCCATTGCCTCGTAAACATTTTCCACTAGAGGTTTTGGGTGGTAAGCCTTTTGATGATGATATTTACAGTTTTCTTCTTTCTTTTGTCTTTTCTTCTTCCAAGAGGTTTGTTTGCAGGCAAACTCCCCCGAACTCGCGCAGTTGGGCTTACACAAATCACCTACTGACTATCCGCTGCTGGAGATCCATTGTTTCTGTCTCTCTGCGGGTGATGTTGAAGAAAGCGGCGTCGAACTGCTTGCCGTTCTGCTCGCCGTCGCGTAGGAAATGCCCGCCCTTCACGGTGTTGCTCCCCGCGCGCTCCTGCGACGGATGGTAGTGTGCGTCCTGGTTCCATCTCGATGCCGGGACTTCGGACCAGGCCGACTTGCCGTCCATCAGCAGATCCCATAATTTCGAGGGACTCGTGGCGTCGCCGGGGAAGCGGCAGGCCATGCCGATGATGGCGATGTCCTCGTCGAGGCCGTGAATTGTTGACCCCATTGTGGCGTCTTGTTGATTTGAGAATATAGTTTATACAGGAGGGTGAAGCACCAAGGTAGCTGGGTACGGAAGGGTATAAATAACTTGTATCCAGTAGTCGAAACCTGGGACATCATACTTCTATGAAATTAGACGGAAATCGGTTGTTAGACGTGATTCCCTTCACATTAAATCGACCAACCATCCGGCATGTAGTGATCCCTTGTCTGTAATGGGCCGCGTTAGCCCAAATGCCCCTCATTCAAACAAACCCCCGCATTGGAACTACTTTGAATTTCCTCGTCTTCAAAGCAGTGTAGTCAAAACTCCACAGCTTCAACGGTCTATCGAAAGATAAACCGGTCTCGGGCCTTCTGCCACACATGACCTCAAAGGCCCGAGTTCCACTGACCAATAAGATCACTTACAACTAAACCCCCCTTCAAATGCAACGCATCCTGAATCGCCAAGCCCCACGGGCACTAGCGGATAACCGATAAAATGCGGTCCCCAAAGGCACCCTGGGCCGACTACTTCTCAGATGTGGGCAACACTCCGCACCATGTTATCACGGCACTGAGTGCTCCATACAGGTGGGGGGCTGTCACGGCTGAAGGAGGCGTATGAGCATTCAATACCGCGCATGTGGGCTGCTGTAGTACATCAGAAGAGGGGAGGGGGGTTGTTTATCAAACAAATATCTGTATCTGTTATATAGCGCCGTCATGCTCTGTCAAGGCCTTCATATCCCGTTCTTGCCCTTGCCGGTTATTTGAGTGTTCTGCTAGGCTTTCGACAACTCAAGTCGGACTCACGCAACAATGCTGTCCGCAGAATGGTTCATACCGCCGCAGGCATTGGTGCCGGCGGTGGTCCTGATCGTATACCTAGTCTACAACTACTTGATCTTCCCAACCCCTCGTTCAATCGCCAAATTGAGATTCCTTAACGTCGAGCCCGGTAAATGGGCGCCGTATTATCGGGCACTCTACCGCAACACCTTGGACTTGAAAAAGACGCTTCGCCTGCACCACACACAACACAAGAATGAGACGGTCCGCGTCCCCATCCTGGGCCCGGGCCAAAACAAGCTGATCCTGCTGCCCTCTGCCGAAAGAAAGTGGCTCGTGGATCAGCCCGACTCCATCGTGAGCATGCACGACCAGACCATCAACCACTTCCAATGGGATCTCGGCACCATTTATCCCACTCGGGATCACAACCAGGTGACCATCCACATCATAGCCACCAAGCTCACCCGGGAGATCGGCAACCTGATTCCAGCCCTCTCGGACGAGCTTGACCTCGCCCTGGCGAAGCACTGGGGCGACGAAGACGATGGCGAGTGGAAGGAGGTGGGTGTTTACGACACGCTGAGGCCCATCATAAGCCAGGCAATCAACCGCATCTTCATCGGGAAGAGACATTGCCGGAACGAAGAGGTGCTCGAAACCGGCTTCTCGTACGCAAAGGTCATTCCTCTCGAGGCGAACCTGCTATGGCTGCTTCCGACCCCGCTGCGTCGTCTCCTGGCGCCTCTGCTTACCTTGCCATCCCGCTGGTGCGAGAGGAAATGGTTTAGGCTCACAATCGGCGAGGTTCGCAGACGGTTGGAGGCCAGAGGCCATCCGCAACAACACGGCACGGGATCCGAGACCGACGGCTGGCAAGACGATGAAGAAGCAGACGAACCCGACCTGCTGAGCTGGTACATTGCGTACGGAGAATCCCAGGGCGACCCGTACCTCCTGGAACCGGAAGTCCTCTCGGCGCGTATCCTACTCCTCAACGCCTTCGCGCTGCACACCAACGTCTTCGCCATCGTGCACATGCTCCTCGACATTGTCGGTTCCGGCGCCGAACAGGGTCCGAAGATTGTGGCTCAGCTCCGTCAGGAAATCAACGAGGTCCGCGCCGCCGATGGCGGGCAGCAGCAAGGGTGGGACAAACGATCGCTGGCCCGGCTCGAGCGGATGGACAGCAGCTTCCGGGAAAGCCAGCGCGTCAACACCATCTTGAGCCTGGGCCCGCTGCGCATCGTGGGCAAGGACGGCGTCACGACCCCTTCCGGCGTCCAGATCCCGCGCGGCTACCAAGTCGGAATCCCGGCGTACTCGATCCACTTTGATACTGACATCTACGGGCCCGACGCGGAGGCATTCAACCCGTTTCGCTTCTACGATAAGCGAAAGGATGCGCGAGGGGCCGGTGATAACATCAAAGGAGCGAGGCAGGCATGGGCCACCACGTCAGCCGACTACTTGTCCTTTGGGGCCGGGCTCAACAGCTGTCCCGGACGTTTCTTTGCCTCTGGGATGTTAAAGGTGCTGATGGCCAACATCCTGCTCAAGTATGAGTTTGAGTTCCAAGAAAAGAGACCAGAGAATCTTTGGTTTGGAACAAAC
Organism: Colletotrichum gloeosporioides; assembly: GCF_011800055.1. Taxonomy (NCBI): domain Eukaryota; kingdom Fungi; phylum Ascomycota; class Sordariomycetes; order Glomerellales; family Glomerellaceae; genus Colletotrichum; species Colletotrichum gloeosporioides. The sequence continues at coordinate 6,439 of NW_025544714.1, read as the reverse complement.
CATATACCGCCGCTCAAGGCAAAAATTAGAATCAGGAGGAGACAGTGAATTTGCAAGACCAGACTAGCAAAGTCTATTTTCCGCAATACTACATAGTACATCCTACGCGTACACGCCCGACCCACCCAGGACCTTAGACGCAGTTCCACGAGTCCATCTCCTTCCAGTTTCACCCACTGAAATTTAAATAACAGCGGTCTACGGAAACATTCAGGCATGGACGATGGATACCATTATCTTGACGTCTTCCAAGACGTACGAAGTACACATGGATTGCTACGCAGGGGTAGCCCTGCCAAGTCTCCCGGACTCCCCAGAGTCCAGATTAATCCATGCAGCTTGACTCCTCGTTTTCCTGCTTGGGAAACTCCAAATTCCCCCCCCACGGGCAACATCTCCCGACGGGATAAGCCATGAATCATGTCATCCTCCGCTCTGCTGTACTTGTCCTGTCACACGTGGTCTTGCGATGTGGGCTTTCTGACTCTCTAATCCACCGTATGGAGCGGCAAATGCGCTTGCGGTCAAACAGCCGCTTATTTCGCTGTTTTTCTTCATCCGGTTTTTCGGCAGTCTCGTATGTAACCTGTATCCTTGTAGTTTGCTACCACGAATGAGACCATGGTGGATCACAGGGTAAGGGCTGAATGCTGGGGGCATTCTGGCAATCGAACACCCCCTGCAGGTTCGAGTCAAGTCTGTTCCTCAGTACAACGCGAGAGAATACATGGGTACTGGGTAATAGGTATTATGTCTTATGGTCGCCATTCCCTGCCGTAATGTTTTATTTGCCATCGCGGCACGGGCAGACAAGCTGAACCAAGTGTAGTATTCTAAATTGTCGTGACTGAGTTCATGCTATAAGCTTAAAACTTTGGATTGCTTGGCAACTACCGTCCTCAAAAGCAACAAAGTCTTTTCCAAAATTGTTCTTGCTAGTATCTAAAGATGCCTATACGAATTTTGTGTCTGCACGGCAGGGGTTCCAACACCGAGGTGGGCAATTTTCATTTGTTTGGCAGCACAGCAATTAACACTACCACTGAGTAACTAATGCTTCGTCGTCCTTGTAGATTTTCCGCATGCAGACGGCTGGCATACGAAGCTTGCTGGAGCCAGAATACGAGTTTGAATTTGTAGAGGGCCGGTGGCCCCATTTGGAGGGGAACTGGTCTCTGCACACAGTCGACTTTTCAAAGTCAAATGTAAGCATTCGGGGCTCAGTCTAATCGAGGCGCTGGGCCTGAAAGCCTTGCCAGGTTCTCTGCTTGCCAAAATGCCTACCTTAGTCTGGCCTCAGAAAAGAAGACATAGCTAACAACTACCGTGATAACTTACGCTTTAGCTGTATGGATTTTACAACATGCTGGACATCGATGACATTCTGGCCACTGAGAACGAGCTGCGTCAAGTGATAGAGGACCATGGTCCTTTCGATGGTTTGCTGGGATACTCGTAAGTCGGCGGAAACTCTCTATTCATCGAAAGAGATGGATCGGAATGATGACACCATCATAATTGATGCTCCCGCCCATGGGGAAAAGTCTAACTTGAACCAGCCAGGGTGGATCGATGGCTGCTCAAATCGCCATCCGACTCCTAATGGAGAACCCATACGCCACACCACAGGAGTTACCAATCAAGTTCCTGGTGCTCATCAACAGCGCCGTGCCGCCTTTCATCATGCCGTTGGATGAGCAAAAGGTCACGGACCTGCCGATTGAAGAGGCGCCAAAGCTGCGGATGCTGTTCGATGTCTTCAAAGCAGATCCCGCCGAACACCTGGACAAATTGCGGCCAGCGAAGCTCGCCAATGGTAGACAGGTAGGCATATAAAGACTGGTCGACTTTGATTGAAATGCACGGTGCCGGCTGACGATATGAAAATCGACCTCTCCAGGCTCTCGTAAATAAAACGCACTACATGACCTTTTTTGACAACACTTGGGATGGCCACCCACTCTACATGCCATCGCTGCACATCACCGGCCTGGGCGATGCCCCCGAGTACGGCCAGCAGCTGTTTGACATTGCCGAACCCAGTGAAGCGGAGCAAATTAAGCATGTGTTTGGGCACGACTTTCCAAGAGGGCTGGATATGAACAAGACGATTGCTAGGGCGATAAGGGCGATGGCAGAGAAAGCTCTATAAGGGGATTGAAATGAGAACTTTCGCAGCATCATTCCATACATGTTACTAGAGTATATCCAGTATAAATCCAATGCCACTCCACCTATACGCCTAAGCAATAACTTCTTCCCATACCTAATCGTGAACTGTATTTATTCACTCGCAGAGTCATCTGCAGCCAGGAGCCCAAACTCGGCAACCGTTGCCCCGGCACCATCGTTAGTCCAGCAGCCTGTAACCTCGAGTTTCGCAAATGCGCCACTCCAAACGGGCTCGGTGAGCGGGATGGTGGTAATGTTTCCTACATATCTCACCACCGGCGAGTCCGGGACCCACGGCTTCGTGATGCTGATATCTTGATCCGCTAGTACCTTCTCGGACTCGAAATCCGAGCTATTCGAAACCGAAACCTTGACGTGCTTTGGCGGCCGCATGGCAAAATCCAGTCGGATAGCCTCCAGAAGTCGCGGCGCCTGGGAAGCTCCCAGGTCCACTACAACAGCGGCCGTGTCGTCACATGTACCGGGCTGCCAAAAGGTGCCTCCGTATCCGTCAGTGGCTGCAAACGCTAGCTCGCCATGCGACGAGGTTGCGCCGTGACATTGCAAGATGTTGCCCGGGACAGAAATCGCGGCATCATACAGCCTATTCTGTACTACAACCGTGTCATTGACGCGTAATAATACCGTCCGCGCGTTGGGATCGTCCACGTCTCGGCCGACGGTGATGGGCATGGCCTCCTTCCCGTACTGGTCCGGCACCAAACCGTCGAAATGAGACGCGTCGCGCCGCGTAATAACAGTATGCGTGCGGTTCATGCGGAAGCTGACGACGGCGCCATTATAATACTGGATGGGTGGCTTGAAGTTCTGGAGCTGCGGAGGGAGGGACGGACTTATCACCAAATTTCGCTGCGTAACGCGTAAGCCGAGAAAGCCCGCCGTGAATGTCTGCAGGAGGCCGCCGTGGCCGGTCAGGAACGGAAAAGCCGGGTTAATGGCGTTCCCGGTCAGAGGATCCAGGACTCCGGGCTCGTCGTCTTGCTGTTCGGAATACTGGTACCAAGGGCCGCGGATATAAGGCTGGAACGATTTGACTAGATATGTCCAGAACGCGCATCCCGAAGTGGCCAGGGAGTTGGCCGTGATGGCATACATGCTCCATGTCATGGCCGGGCCGTGCGGATCCGTGCGGACTGCGTAAAAGTCCATCGCAGCTCGGTATTTGGCGAGCGAGAAATTCCGCCTGTAGTCGTAGGGATAATGGGACAAGATAACGTCTGCCTGCTTGGGGAAGACATCGTTGGTCATGCCCCGAAATTCAAGCACAACGTCGTCATCCGAAGTGGGTATTGACATGTGCTCGAGCTGGTCAAGCCAGTCGGTCTCGGGCGGGATGCCTCGTTCATGACGAGCCTCGGAGGCGAGTTGTAGGAGAGTGCTGACCGCAGTACTAGTAAATGAACCGTCTGCAATCCACATGTAATATTCGTCGGCATCGGCCATCACGTCGATGCCCCAGACACCTTTGTCCTCTCGTCGTGTTAGTATATCGCTGAGGCCCACGGCTACGCCATCGATGACGTCCACAGCCCCGTGCTTTTCAAACCAATTCCTATCGCCGCTTGTGTTCCGGCCCATGGCCATGCTCAAGGCGATATCAGCATTGAGGTGGTACTGGTACATGATGCAGGGTGCAGACATATTATAGCATTGCCCATATCGACCGCTTGTCCATGCATAGAGCATGCTACCATCTTTTAGATTATGCCTCTTTGTGTTTTTGCGAGACTGATCTGCCCGATTAATGCGATACAGCGCAAACTGTCTCGCCAACTTGGGGTGCACTCCTTGGATGGCGGGCGCCACGAAAAGATCAGCGTCCCAGAAAATCTTGCCTCCGTATGTTTGGGAAACCAGGCCGCCGACGGAAAGAGAGTTGCACGCAATGCAAGTGCTTGGGCTCTCGTCACGTGTCGGGCTCCATGGGATGAGGCTCGTGTAAAGATAGTAAGCAGAGGAGATGGCTGTGATCTGCAAGGCTTTTACCACGTCGCTGCCGCTGTCTAATGGGAGCGATCCTGTCGTTGGATCTCTAAAGTCAGCCACAAAGTCCGCACTCATGAGCTTGCCCACTTCGGCGCTATGCTCCTCGCGTAAGACATGATATCCGCGCTTTATGGCAGATGACAACACATCCGAGACCACTGTCTCTGTGTCCGACCCATAGTGCTCTGTTGAGGCAATAGCTGCGTATTTGTAAATCGTTGCGGACTGTAAACCGGATTGTACCCGATACCGCTGCGTTGGGGAAACGTTTTCGGAGTCTGCGTAGGATGAGTTGGCTGAACCCAATGTTGCTGTGTTATCGAAGGCGGAAAAAAAGTCGCTGGAGTATTCGTCCTTGCTCTCAAGGCACAACAACTCGTTTCCGAGCGTCGACGACAGTACATACGCCACGACATGGTCGACTGTGTTTGGTGAAACAGCAGAAAAGACCTGACTGCTGGCTTGATCCACACCTGTCTTGACCGTTCTCGTGCGCAAAGCTGACTTGTGGTCTAGTGAATCGAGAATGTACACGCCGTCGAGGCCCTGCTCGCTGGATATGACCAGTTTCACAGCTGCCAGACGTCTTTCTGCTAGCGAGGCCAAAGATTCGTAGGATACGAGAAACTTCCGGTCGTCTGCGCAGGTTGGAGGGCTCCAGACATACGACCATGTGAGTATTCCCGTCTTACTGGTAGTAGGGTATATCAGATTAGTGCCCATACTATTCTGCCTCATGGAACAGCCAGTGCGCACACGCTTACTTACAAAGACAGCGTCGACTCAAACTCGGTGATCTCGGATACGTCTACATCTCCATTGAGGACACTTCCACATGCTTCAACGAGCAGATCGGTAAAGTGAGGCACGCCGGAGATGAAACTCTCGCCCAGCTCCCCCGGCTCAAGTGTACTAGGCTTGCTGCCCCAAAAGCCCGTGACAGTGGCGAAAGTTGTTCGAGGGTTGCTGTAAGACGGCCATCCTTCTGAATCATTTCGACGGCTACGCTCATAGAATGGCCCCAGAGAACCTTGGGCGAGGCCAAAATAGCTATTCAAGACATAGCATGTACGTATCAGCTCCCGTACACAGCACAACAGGAGCGAACTGCGCCGTCGGCGACCATGATGTTGAAAGATTGTAGTTTACATACCCGTTTGACTGTGGCAACCATGCAGTGAATACCCCTGGCAGTGGCTTGGTAGATTTCAGAGTCCATGCAGCATCATCCCAAGACACCCAATCCGCGTTGATGTCAAAGCTTGCACTCGAGGTTGGTGCTCCTCTAGCTACGCGCAAGGTGTACACACATACTAAGAGTAAAGCTGGGAGGTTCATGGCGGGCATTCGAGGTCTAAAGAGCCCAGCGTTGCATGTCAAAGGTTGTGGATCCTGCCTATCTCTGGTGAGTCGACCAGGTGAAAGTAGCGCCGATGTGATGCATGAGAATCGGACGTCGATGGAGCTGGCGGTTGGGAGAATATAATAAGCGCGTTACTATCGTAGTGCCTGTCCATTCTATAATCCACCTCAACCCACTTCTCCTGTCACATCGGCCCATGGGGCATACGCTTCCCTCTCACCCCCTACGCCACGCGCGGGTTGCGAACGCCCCGATTCTCAGGCAAAAGTTCCGCACTAGCGAAGACAGATTTAAAGTTCGGGGGTGATTTGGGGCATGTGGGGAGTAGATGTTGGAGTGGGTTCCCAGACCGACATTCTGAGTGACGTACTATGTACACGTACATATTATTTGCTTATAGAGGTTGAGGTCTAAAGTATTTATACACTCCTAGTTACCACAGTGCAGTCGCCTTATTATCTAATCTGTAGTGGGCCTTAGCTAGTACCTAGCTAGAAAAAACAGTTATTAAAGCTTATCTACTAGCTTAAAGTGCTTAAATAAGCCTAATAAGCTATCTTATAAAGATATACTAGCTGTAAATAGAGTGATTACTTATAGTATTTAAGCGTTTCTAAGTAATATTCTAATATAGCTTTAAGGACCTTTATATATATATAAATACTTAGTAAATAGACTTTAGTATAAATAAGCTATAGAAATTAATATTTATTATAAAGCTACTTTTTTTAAAACTTTACTAAAGTAATAGTAACTATATGTTAAGACTAAGTTATTTATGAATAGACTTAATTAATTTAAAATAAAGCTATTAATAACTTTATTAAAGAAGTAACTAAGTATATAAGTTTATAAAATTAGATTTATAAATATTCTATTTTAATTAACTAGGTATAT